>NW_019416730.1:0-122284 GCF_000390285.2 Anoplophora glabripennis
TATGGGACATATGGAACACTAGCGCCCTCTTATTTTTGTAAGATTTTTGTTTACATGGAGTTCGGGCTCCTTGTATAGTCTCCATGATTTTACCTTTCAGTTCTACAACTTTTGTTAGGTAGGCAACATACAGTACATGCGTGTGTATACTTGGCTGCATAATAATTCACAAAATTTTCTCCGGTTTACCAGATGCCAGTATTTAGTTGTATTTTTTTTATATAACTTCATAGGAAAAAGGACATCTATTAATGAGCACAGGACTGTGAAGGATTATATGTAAATGCATTAAAAAGGAATTACATTGCATTATTATATTACAAGAAAGTTGAGACAAAACCGTCTTTTAATGAGCTATTTCATTTTTTGACAATTTTCATCGATTATCTCAAAAATTTTTAGAAAAATTCCGGCAGGCAAAAACGTCCCTGGCTAATCCAGAACTGCATTCAGTTTCTCTTTAGTTCCACTAGTTTTCAAGATTTTCAATTTTTTTCTTTCCGCTTCAATTTAGGCTATTAAATAGAGGAGTTTAAAAAGACATTTTATTACATGAATCGTTCAAATGGTCATTGTAGATTAAAAAACCGCGGAGTGCTATTAAATTAGAGGGTGGAAATTGGAGATAGGGGTGAAAATGCACCCCTTTCAGTTTTTTAATTGTAGCTCGAAAACGAAGCAAAATTTCGCTATAGTTTATAGGTAAATTTATTTAGAGAATTGAATTTCCCTTGGATATAGCTTATTTATAAAAATTAAAAATAAAATTTTATGTAAAAAGTCGGTAATAAACAATTTTAAAGAAAGATAAAAAATAAGATTTTTTTGATTTCCATCGATTTTATCAAAAAATTTTAGGTCTCGAAAAAATTTGAAATAACGCGATAAACTGTAACGGCCCTAATCAATCCAAAACTGCATTCAGTTCCTCTCTAGCTCCACCATTTTCGAGATTTGCCAATGTTTTCTTCCGGTTCTATTTAAATTTTTGTACGGTAGGCAACATATAATACATGGCTGTGTATACTAGGCTGCATAAGATTTCTTATAATTTTTTATATTAAGAATTCTGGGTAAATGCATTAAAAATGAACAACAAAATTATTAATAAGTCTTCTTTATTTATAGAACAACAATATAATCTCTGTGTTTTCTAATGTAGCTTGACAGTTCGCAATAAAAAGACATGGGAACAAAACATCTCACCTACACAGGAAAAAGTCGGTTCTTTCTCGATACAGCCAATGCAATCGCTTTAAAAAAGCAATTTTTTGTTCTACTTCATATAAGAATATACTTTCAAAGTTGAGACAAAAGCGCATTTAGATGGACACTTAAATTTTTTGATAATTTTCATGGACCATCGATTTTATCAAAAAATTTTAGGACTCGGAAAAATTTTTAAAAATCCGGTGAACTATAACGGCCCTGATCAATCCAAAACTGCATTCAGTTCCTCTCTAGCTCCACCACTTTTCGAGATTTGCCAATGTTTTCTTCCGATTCTATTTCAATTTTTGCACGGTAGGCAACATACAATACAGCAGTGTGTACTAAGCTGCATAAGATTTCTTAAAATTTTATATATTAAAGATTCTGGGTAAATGCATAAAAAATGAACAACAAAATTATAAATAAGTCTTCCTTTATTTATAGAACAACAATATAATTTCTGAGTTTCCTAATGTAGCTTGACAGTTCGCAATAAAAAGACATGGGAACAAAACATCTCATGTACACAGGAAAAAGTCGGTTCTTCCTCGATACAGCCAATGCAATCGCTTTAAAAGAGCAATTTTTTATTCTACTTCATATAAGAATATGCTTTCAAAGTTGAGAGAAAAGCGCATTTGGATGGACACTTAAATTTTTTGATAGTTTTCATGGACCATCGACTTTATCAAAAAATTTTAGGACTCGGAAAAATTTTAAAAGATCCGGTGAACTATAACGGCCCTGATCAATCCAAAACTGCATGCAGTTCCTGTCTAGCTCCACCAGTTTTCGAAATTTTCCAATGTTTATTTCCGATTCTATTTCAATTTTTGTACTGTAGGCAACATACAATACATGGCTGTGTATACTAAGCTGCATAAGATTTCTTAAAATTTTATATATTAAAAATTCTGGGTAAATGCATTAAAAATGAACAACAAAATTATAAATAAGTCTTCCTTTATTTATAGAACAACAATATAATTTCTGAGTTTCCTAATGTAGCTTGACAGTTCGCAATAAAAAGACATGGGAACAAAACACCTCACCTACACAGGAAAAAGTCGGTTCTTTCTCGATACAGCCAATGCAATCGCTTTAAAAAAGCAATTTTTTATTCTACTTCATACAAGAATATACTTTCAAAGTTGAGACAAAAGCGCATTTAGATGAACACTTTAATTTTTTGATAATTTTCATGGAACATCGATTTTATCAAAAAATTTTAGGACTCGGAAAAATTTTAAAAAATCCGGTGAACTATAACGGCCCTGATCAATCCAAAACTGCAGTCAGTTCCTCTCTAGCTCCTACAGTTTTCGAGATTTTCCAATGTTTATTTCCGATTCTATTTCAATTTTTGCACGGTAGGCAACATACAATACAGCAGTGTGTACTAAGCTGCATAAGATTTCTTAAAATCTTATATATTAAAAATTCTGGGTAAATGCATTAAAAATTAACAACAAAATTATAAATAAGTCTTCCTTTATTTATAGAACAACAATATAATTTCTGAGTTTTCTAATGTAGCTTGACAGTTCGCAATAAAAAGACATGGGAACAAAACATCTCGCCTACACAGGAAAAAGTCGGTTTTTCCTCGACACAGCCAATGTGATTACATTAAAAAAGCAATTTTTCATTCTGCTTCGTACAAAGTTAGGAAAAAAACACTGCCCTTAGACCAGTGCCTTAATTTTTTGAAAATTTTCCTGCTATTGGAAATACATCAATTTTCAAGAAATAAATTAAATCGTTCGTACAAAATTTTTCTATTTCAAACCATTTTTCTCTTCGTGGTAATTTCAATTTTGAAAACAATTTGGGGAAATACGGATGAAATACTTAAAAACAAAAAATTTAAAAAAATGTAAAATATTGTACATGCAAGAATTTTTTTTTTATTACTTTTGATGTGGTACACGAGATAGTTCTTTCTTTATTTTATATTTATTTCTGGGTCACCCTGTATATGACGATAAACCTGGAAACTACGCAGAAAAATGAAAAAAAAAAAAAAGGCTGGGAAGAAAAACAACCATTGAACTTGTGACGATTTTTAATATATTACCAAAAAAATTAAAATACAATTAACGTTTCCTGCGCACTTGCAGGGAGTTCCTCCTGAGCCAAGCGGCACGTCTGGAGCCGCCCTTAGTCTGCGAGTACCTGTGTCCCTTGCCCAGACCGCGAGACGATCGACCGGCGGAGGTCTTCCCGCGTAACTCGCGGTGCTTGTGCACGGCGTTCACTAACCAGTTGACCTTCGGGTCGCGACGGATCGCCTGTAAAGTAATAAGTTGAGATTCGGCGGGAATGGTTACGAAAGACTTACGTTGTGTGAAGGATCCACCAGAATGATCTCGTAGTACTTATAGGAGGAGTCTTGGGCCACCCAGTAGGAGTTCAGGACGCGAAGACCTCCGCATCTTCTGCCAACGCGTTCCTACGAACCAGGTAAGCGTTTATGGAAAATAAATAGATAAAAAAATCGCACATTTACACAGTCCAATTAATGAGTTTCCCAAAAATCAAACCACTACTTGTTTATTACCGACCCCACATTTAATAAAATTAGTTTTGTAAAAAACCTAACCTAAAAATTTTACTTTTCGATACTACGAAAATAAATAACGTTTCCTCAAGACGCAATCCAAAATTATTAACAAAAGTACCGTTCATATTTTAAAGTATACAGTATCAGCAAAAAATCTATGAAATAGTCACCATAACTTACCTCGGCAATCGCTTGCAAGTTACGAACCGGTTTCAGTTCATTAACTCCGTGACTCTTTGGTTTGCCGTAAGTGGCACCTTTGGGTACTGGGCGCTTGCGTCCACCACGACGCACACGAATGCGGAAAATGACAAAACCTGTAACAAAAATCTAACATAAACCGCCGCAAGCCGAAATCATTCAAATTTCTTGAACGCTTATAACACGATTCCTACTTTGTATCTGTCCCTGTAATGGAATTTAACAGTGCTTACCTTGCTTGGCTCTGTATCCCAGTCTGCGAGCCTTGTCAGGCCTGCTAGGCCTGGGGGCCCGATGCAACTTAGTAAGTTGTCTGTACTGCCATACCCTCACTCTCAGTAAGAACCTAAGCACGTCACTTTGTTTCTTGCGGTACAATTCTTGGATGTATTTGTAAGCTCCCATCTTGGAAACCTAAAATATGCAAAGGATGTTACAGATGCTCAAAGACATAACCTCAACGGTGTTGTTGTTAAGTTTGTTCACGTATCGATGTGGGACGGTTAAAAATATTCACGGAAATGATTTCCGTTTTTTTTTATTTTGAATATGTAATGCAAGATAAAGTAATACGCGATTGGATGGATTGTAAAAACAGCGAAAATATTTTTTCGTTTACCAAAACATACCTACAATTTGAAGAAATCGGAAAAGGAAGGCTTGTACTTGCGCACTGAACGAGGAACGTCAGATCAAATCAGGAACTTTGATTCTAGGCCAATTTTTACGATGCTACAATGACCAATCGTGAGTGCGATACTGTACCGTTACCAAAATAATGTACTAATCGCAGAGAAAATATATATATTTAACGATTTTGGAAATTTTTTAAAATCTTGAGCGACCTCTAAAAAGATTTTTTTGACCTGATTTGAGGGGGCTCTTAAAACATGATAAACTAACATATTTTCACAAGGAAAACGAAATGAAAAATATTAATTTTTCTTGCATGCAAAACTGCATATTTAACATTTCAGAGTAGTCTCATCAAATAATAACTTACAATGTTCTGATTTATTATACCTTTTTTCATTTGTACATCCTGCTGTAGATCAGATATATTCTAATTAAAGTAAAGAAGTTTGTTGTTGAAAATTATTATCTGATTTTAGATAAATTACGATGCTGAGAAGAAGTACCAACTAAAAATATCTGGCTGTCTGTCGATGTCAAAAACGTACGAAAAAAATACTTTTCAACTTTTCACTCCTTACTTTTCACATTTCTGGATATTTTCTGTTTTCAAAATTAATATTTAAAAAACAGTTGGTAATCTACACAGTGAAAATGAATAGCTGAAGCTTCTGAAAATGAATAACATTTATGTAAAGTACAATTTTTTATAGAACATATTCGCTTTCCTACATTTTTAAATTGAACAGTGTAAAGTGAAAAGTTGAAAAGTACTTTAAAAAAGTAGGCCCCAGGTCTCTATAAATTGTAGGAATTATTTTGAATTTTATTGGTCTGGTCGGTCATACCACTCAACCATGAAAAATTGTAATAGTTTGCGTATAGTGTACGTGAATATGTTGGTGACCCTGCCGCTATGCAATATTCACGCAATCATAAATTTTAATTTCCCCCAGATGAAAGAATTGTCAAAAGTTTTGCATTCCACTTGTACTTAATTAATTCATTTTAGTTCATTACAAATCCTCAGTGAATGAAAATGGGTGCAATCAGTAAAAGGCTTTTAATCTGTAATACCGTCAAAGTAAGTAAAATTAAAGCTTCATTTAAAGCAAAATGTGAAACCTAGAGGCTTGTGTTGAAGAATGTAACAGTTTGCTTTATATTATTGCAACAATTATAGTCGCTTTCGCGAATGCGAACAAAAGCTTCATGATATAATTCCAAGAATTGCGATATATAGACCGCAACCTGTTAATTCCAGGCCTGTTGCCAAAATTGCTAATTTCTATTATTATCATTCAAGCTATTAGCATCTTAGCGAGTGTGACGTCCGAATCATATGACTGCAGAAATGTTTTTGTTTACAGATTTGTACAATGGCTAAAGCTTACTCCTAGGGGTACGGTCTCTATAGCAGCGTTTACAGTGCTAAATTCTCATCTATAGTTTAGTTCTGAATTAATCAAAATTCATCGATTACTCTACACGTACTTTGGCAATTACGATCAGTAAGCAGCAAACCTATTTCATTCAAGCGGAAGAAAAACATTACGATGGCTACGCAAGAGGATAGGTCTTTGGGTTCGGGTATGCCTATCCCCAAGTGGATGAAGAACAAGATGAGCGACAAGTGAGTAAATTAAAAATAAAATTATTTTACTTCTGAGGAAAGCTTTTCTTTATTTTAACTTGCAATACTGCCGGAGGCTCGTTATCGTTGAAAAGCATCGCAGAAAATTAATTTTTTCTTTAAATTCAGTCGTGTGATGAAATGTTATCATTTGTTGCTGATGCTGGTTGAATTTTATTCGTTTTAGTACCGTAAAATTAGTAATAATTGAGGGTTGTTGTCTCTTAAGGCGTGCGATCACCCACAAATTGATAAGTATTATATTTGGAGTCGATAGATTAAGTTCTTGCATTATTCTTGTCGGAATTGCATAATTTTGTAGATTAGACTTAGTTATTTACTCGGTTTGACTTTATTTATATTTAAATGTCTTCACATATTCATAAACATTTTGTCCATTGTTTTTATACACAACAGATTGTTGAAAATATTGTTAACAAGGTCTACCATAACGAAACATGCTCTTTGTCACATAGTTTCTCGGAATTGTCGCAGGTTTTTGAATTTAAAATATATACCGCAGATATTACGAATTTTGTTTGTTTGTCACGGGAATTGTGTAAAATCTAAAAGATTACGGATTAATTCTAGAGCTTCATACTTTTACAACTTAATTTATTGTAAAAAAACATGCAATGAAAAGATTAAAATGCTCCGAGTGTTTGTAAGATCTAATAATGTGTTATCAGTTTAAAAAACAATAGCTCGTAAAATCTCGTTTCCTAAACCACTTGATTTAGCGAGTCGTAAAACAACAAATAAATCGAGCTACCTAGAAAACAAACGAATTAAATATCGGTGATTTATACAGTCGCTTTCTTTGTCAACGCCACACTTGTTTTTTGTGGGTTATCTTTTATTGCTCTAGGACTTGCGTGAATATTTATACAGAATTATCGTGGAGGCAGTTAACTACTGCGGCAATTTCCAATGTTGTTGCATTAGACGCGAATGTTTTTCGATTTTCACGTGCGGCGTATGAAGGTCGTCAGCACCTTCCAGTTCGTTTGCCATTTGCAGTTTGCTAATCCCTAATTAGACAAGCCTAAAAATATATGTTCTTTGTGACGTTTACACGCTTGTTAAATATTTGTTTCTGTTAAAGCTTATAGTAGGCGTAGACCAATATTCTTGAAACATCCAAAATATTATCAAAACAAATGGAACACGATGCGTCATAGCTGTGACGTTTAACCTTTTATTTGTGTGTATTGCGTATGTGACGAGCCTACTTTGACCCAAATTGATATGTTGACAAACCGACGATTTTTCGTATTTTTCTCGTTTATATAACACGCTAGAAAATTCTATTGTACTCGACATTTTCGTTCTAAGCTATTTCGAATTTTTATTGGCATCATTGTTGGGGTCCGGCTGTAACCGGATAAACTTCGTATCTAAAATTGCATTTGTTAATGTTAAATGGCTAAAACAAATGCTGTTCCAAGGTTGTCGGGATTGCTCAGCGCGATTATTAAATACAGGAACTAGAGGAGTTGAAAATTGCCAGTGTTGGCCTCAAATTTTGATGTACAGGGTGAGACTAGAATCCTTGACCGAACTTTAATGTTGGATTTTATTTCATGAATTAGAGAACAGTTTCAAGCGTTCGGAAACGACGGTTTTCGATAAATACAAGGTGTTTACGTTAAAAACTATCTAAATAATGCACTTATTTCAATTAACGTCAGTCTTATTAAAAAAATGCACTTTTAGGTCACTTTTTCCAAATTACAGTTCTGATTTTGCAATTCAATGACTACGAAAGTCGTTGGACAGATACAATTGATTTTCAGAAACATTTTATAACAAAACTGGCCTTAAATATTGATAGAGTCGTACAAAGCCAGCCAAAATGTCGACGTTTATCATTTTCCTCTCCATTGCCAGGACAGATATATTCGACGCAGAAAAGTCCAACCTACACAACGACATTAAAATCAATCCGATCGGACCACTCCCGCGCCCAGCGGTCGCGACCGAGCATCTTATGCTTTGAGGTTTATACCTTCCTATACACACATATTTTCCTAACACTACCGACTCTTTAAACATTTTCAATGTTAAAAGTCGCCTTTGGATCACTTACTTTAATTTTTTTGGGCATTTGGTTTCTTTGGTTTTCAATATTTTGAGTGATGAGCCGAACTTGAACGAAATAACTTCAGCCGTTTTCTTGTAGTTAAAAAATGCACTTCAACACCTCGTGTGTCAAAAAGTAACCGAGCGTATGTAAACATTTTTGTAAGTGTGTGACGTAAATCTACCATTAAAACTGTGTTTCTAAAGAACAATGTCAGGAAGTGTGTTTAACGTGAACTTTGGAATGAGGTTTCCAGGAAATAACGACGCAACGAATCGCGACAAATAAACGATTAATTATTTAACAATTCTGGCATTGCTCCTTTTCCAGTTGTTTGTTTTGATGGATAATATAAACAAAATGGGTTTTCCGGGAATGATTTGTCATATTTTTTAGTCAAATCATAGTATACGTAATAACAATACACGCAACTTGAGATTTGGATGGCTCCAAATTACGTGTTTGCTTGCTGTTCTATGAGATGCCTTATCCTGTCATTGTCATTGTCAAAATGACAACGATCGCTACTGTAGCTACGTGTGATGGTTTAAATGCAATAATTTTTCGTATAGTTTACTGCAATGCGATTTTTTGTTTATAAATTGTAAGCAAGGTAAGCAGTAGATGTAGGGATATGGTGTTACGTAAAATAAGATATTTTTTATCGTTATGGAGAAACATTTTTGTGTGTCTATATTAGACTCTTTAATATAATAATTGTAATAAAATAATCACAGATAAATTTGTGGGAAAATTCCTTTGGCTAGCGTATCACAGAGATATTTGGCGAGATATTCCATAAAAAAATCGTGCAACTTGGCAAGGCGTCGATCCAAATTTTTTATAAGCCAGTCATGTCGATGAAAAAATAGAATTTTATTGGTGATAACCGGCATGTGCCTTAGGGATAAGATATAGTTAACGAACTGGTATTTTCTAGACTAGATCATTACTGAAATCGGTCACTGTAGATTGAAGCAAATTTAAATGGAATAACAAAGGTTAATAACATGAACTAGGTACGTATTAATTTAGAAAAGGGTTCACAAATCCAACATTATTAATCGATTTGAGTGTTTACCTGTCCGGATGTTATTGACACTTAAATCTAGAACAGGTAATAGAATTATTAAAAATAAAATATTGTTTTTGTGGCAAACAATCCCTTTTAGGGACACTTGAACCTTCTAGAAAGCGTGCCACAAGTTTATATTTAAACATTCGCATTTAAAAAATATATATTTCTTACTAGTTCCCGATCTGCAACGAAAATTTTCATTAAAAAATTAGTCGCATCGACAGACTGAAGTATAAAATTCATTTCAACGCGTTGCGTAGTGCATACAATTCCATGCGCGTAAAATCGAGTCTATTTGATGATAATAAATGCGAAATTTTCTCCACAATTTGCCTGAATCGTTGGTTTTAGGTGTTTTATTTTGATACATAGCCTTTAATGACGTTTGTATCACGCGGTGGTAGCTAGTCCGTATCTTTGTCCCCGACAGATAAAGCGTATCAGTTATTTTTTTTTTTTAAATTAGTTTACTGGTGCTAGGAGCGGTTAAATCTCGTAATTTGTAGTGAATACCGCGTCAGCTAGAAACTGCCGCGATTTTGGATTTCGAGATGAAAATTTTGAAAGATGGGTAAATATTTTTCCGTTACTTAAAATATGTTTTACGCTTACTTAATTTTGACCCCAAATTATTATGGTAGGTTATTACTGTGGCTCGTTTTTTACGTTTTACAATAAATTGGCCGGTGTATTGGTAAAATTTAACTGCGATAAGGGCAAACCACAAGCAATGGTAGACTGTGCCAAAATTACGTAACTTAAATAACAAGCGCGAGTATGTCCATTTTAAATATTTGTACTAAAAACAGGTGTCAACATTGTAGGATGTAGCCAAGAAATTGGTTTTATTGAATGAAAGTTGTTAAGAGTCGCGAAAATCGCCGTCAAATTAGAATTTATTGATCTCTTGTTTATATGCAAAGCAGGTTTAGCATTATTTGATTTAGAAAAGCACGAACCAAGCTCGGTATTGGCAAGTAAACAAAAATTTAGACTAAACACTTTGATCAGTACTGCGAGCTTTAATTTTTGTAACTATGTGTTTTTAATAATATCCAATATTGCTGCTTTAGCGCAATATGATAAATAAGTTGTGGAATCGACTCTTGAGTTGCCCAACGTTTTTATACTTCGATAACGAGGTGATTTGTTTCTCAACTTATCGAAGGTATTTATTATTTCTAATCGAGATTCATTTCGAAAATTGTTTATTACCGCACGGTTGCAAAACCACTTGTAAATATGATTACGAGGGACGTAGGAAAAGTGCCTTCTCAAAGTAGCTTACATTACTTACATCATTTCATGTCGAACAAACAGTTTACACTCAATAACAGGCCAGTCGTTGATTTTTTAAATTCTTATCGGCTTTTTACTGATTTATTGTCAGCATATCGCGTAAGGATGGCCCTTGGTATGGCTTAAAGCTTAAAGGGAACTATTTAATTTCAGGTTCGATTTCGGCCAGACGGCCTTCTCCCCGACCGAGCTAGATGACAGTTTTATGTTCCACTATAGACCGCAAGCGCAGGGAGGGGTGGATTCGAAGAAACTCGGCACCCCCGGCCTCCAGGACAACATCACGGCGTCTCAGGTGAACAACGCCAAGGTCGACTTGTCCAGGCACCCCCCACCCTGTCAGAAATACCTGCAGAACATCAACGGTAAGTAGAAGGAGGGAAGTAACTCGAGGGATATCGAGTAAAAGTGTTCTAGATTTTGTGTTTTCGAAAATATCTTTGTTGGCAGTCCCGTTTTTTTATTTCCAAAACATCAAGTGATAGTAGTGGAATGTTTTCATCGTTTTTTTGTTTTGTTACGATCGAAAATAATATTTACTTTGACGGCGTGTGGCAAACACCAGCTTCTTATCAGTCTCAGTACGGTAACTCGCTTTGACCCTAACAGTTGGTCAAATCTGATGTCTTGGAGACGAAGTTCATGTAATTCCTGATAATGTTCGTTAGATAGAACGGGATCTGGAAGGACTAATGTGTTTTTTTTCACTGACAAGTTTTTAATTTTGTTTGTTGTACTTTTACGTATCTTATCAGGGAATTATTAAAGAAGGTGTGTGACGGTGTGGTGAAATAACTTTTTATCTCTGACGGTGACGGTTCATTAACTAAAAAAAAATAATTGAGTACTTAAATTTAATACCGGGTGTGTAATATATCAAGTTCTGTCGTTCAAATGGCTTTTCTGGCAGCAATGTTGGCAGTCGAGTCTTCCTATGCTGATACGCACTGTGAGTATGAAGCATTTATAGCACCATATGATTTTTTGGCGTTTTGGATCGAATTTGAAACGTTCAAGTCAAATATGCGCATGACCGAGAGCGACGTTCACTCGCATGCGCGGGCCTAGCGCTCCTTCTCCCGTGTGTAAGCTGTTCATTAATGTTAACTTTTACTGCTGCTAGCGCGTTTATTACATGAACTATCAATGTAAAACTATTTGGAAATGAAAGTTTAACCTTTTATTTGATTGTCTCTAAAATCCCGGTCCGATATGACCGATAGTTAATTAGCAATTAACGTTATAAAAAGACAAGTTATCTTGGGAACGAAGAGGAAATTATCGTAAAAATAGGCCCAGTTTAATGCAAAAAGAGCAAATCCCCGAGCTGCTTTTGCCTGACCTTGGGATAATTTGTTTATAACGCTGTTATACGCGTCGTACTTTGATGGTTGCAAATTTCAACTTTTTGATATTTTTCTTTTTCGATACGTATCTTTCATCAATTGGAACCAATTGGAAAATAAACAAAATTAATTAACAAATAGCTGGAGCAACAATTTCGCGGTCAATGGAATCGGCATTTGGCGCACATGTTGGTTATCGGAATGATCGTCTTTTCCATAAATTTCATCAACATCCATCGCTTTTTGCAATAATAATGCACATTTTTCGAAAACTGATTTTTCCGCGTTCAACCTTTGTTCTACAGTTATCAAATTGGTGAAATGTGGCTGTAGGTACCTTAAATTGTAGGTAATTTAATTGCCTACAACATAAAATGGTTAATTTTCCGATAGGTCGTCTAGATTTTCATGGGCAGTAAAAAAAGTGAAAAAACGTAAATTTGCTAACTTTTACGTTTTTGATATTATCTGTCTACATACCCTTTCCCGTCATAAAGTGTAATAAAATGTCTACTAATAATTTTTTCACTTTCAAACTTTAATTCGACTGGAGTGATAAATTAAATGTGAAATAAATTTATGGAGGAGTTTTAATATCCGATGAACGGACATTAAAATTTGTCGCGCATTACCGTTCATGAGATCTTAACTCTATGAAAATCGATTTTGAAAAATTTAAGGCCCCGTTTTTTCTTAAAAAAATAGCAATTTTTTGCAATTCAGCAATAAAAAAAAAGAAAAAATAGAATACAAACACTTCTATTGATGTTAATATCTTTGTCTTAAAAATGAATGAATAATTCCTAATAAATTGTTATATCAATTATCGAACAGTTGTAAAAAATTGATTTATTTGTATTTATGGACCCCTGGTTGTAAATTAATCCATACGTGCCGATAGACCATATCAATGTCATAAAATATGACTCGGAATTTGTCCCGCTGCAAAATGTATATGACTGAATGTCTCCCAACAATCGTAAATATTTTTTTTACGACCGTTTTACGTAAATAATCACATACTTACCGCGAGATTTGTACCCGCGAAGGTCAAGGCGCTGCAAATCAGCAGTCAGCCTTTATTTCGATTGCTTCCACGTTCATCGGAAGCATCTGAAGGTGACGGAGACAAAATTGGCTGTAATTATCCCCAACTGATAATAGAGTTCACTACGACATGTGTTCATTCATGAGGCCATCACTTTGTGAGTCGTTTTTTAAATTTTTTTAAGTCGAGAACAAATTTTTTGGTTGAAAAGTCAAAGAAACTAAATTTTTGCTCGTTGCAGACGCGTCGCCGCCCCAGGTCACCCCCGAGATGAAGATCAAGTCGTCGGGCACGGACGACGGCTTCAAGGGGGAGGCGGCCAAGTGCGGCAGCTCCATCATCCGCGTGGCCAGCCAGATGGTGTCGGGCAAGATGGTGCACGGGTTCACTATCAAGGAGGACACCAAATGCGACAAGGACCAGGCCTCGACGGAACATTACGACCTGATGAAGAGGAGGGGCAGCAAGTCGCTGCCCGCTACGCCGCTCGCGTCGCCCAGCACTTCGCCCAAGGCAGGCAGACGGGCCATGAATAAGTACTTCACGGCGGCGTTCACGGATACGGAGAAAGCTAAAGGTAATATTTGTGGTTAGATATTTAAACGGTTAAATTCGCAACTTCTAACTAGAATTGGGTTTGTGAGGTTTGGGGATGGGATTGAGAAAAGTAGTTCAAATGTCTTGGGGGGGAAAAACGCATCCCGAGGTGTTGATTCGTTTACGTGTAACCGGGGCGTATATATTTTTAAATAAGATATTTGTTATCAACTCAGTTTAAAGAAAAATTTAACGATATCTTGATTCGTTTGATATATAGGGCGCTGTGACAGAAGCGTTTATATTTTTAAGTGAAATATTTCTTATATTTTTCGATTTTTCGATATAATTGACGTGATTTTTTTGAAATGATTTATAGGATGCTTTTTGGAGTACATCGTAATTAGAGAGGAAGTAGACAGAAAGTAGTTCAAACGTCTCAAGACCAATTGTGAGAAAATTCAAATTTGCGTTAAATTTATTCTTGATTTTTGATACAAATAAATGTGCCTTTAATTTTCATTAAATTTCGTACAAGATTTGTCCAATTTTCATACTTTTCGAAAAAAGTAGTTCAGACGTCTCAAGACCAATTTTGAGAAAATTTAAATCTACGTAAAATTTACAAATAAGTGTGCCTTTAGTTTTCATTAAATTTCGTACAAGATTTGTCCAATTTTGATACTTTACGAAAGAAAGTAGTTCAAACGTCTCGAGATCAATTTTGAGAAAATTTAAATCTACGTAAAATTTTCAAATTGTAAGTTTTAATTTTCATTAAATTTCGTTCAAGATTTGTCCAATTTTGATACTTTTTGAGTGATATTTTTGGAAAGAGATAGCGGAAAAGTAGTTCAGGTGTCTTGGGGGGAAAAACACATCCCCAGGTGTTGATTCGTTTACGCGTAACCGGGGCGTATATATTTTTAAATAAGTATTTGTTATCAACTCGGTTTCAAGAAAAATTAAACTATATCTCCGAAGCATATATATTTTTAAATGAAATATTTATTTTTTTCCATTTTTCGATATAATTGACGTGATTTTTTTGAAATTATTTATAGGATGCTTTTTGGAGTGTGTCGTAATTAGAGAGGAAGTAGACGGAAAGTAGTTCAAACGTCTCAAGACCAATTTTGAGAAAATTCAAATCTGCGTAAAATTTATTCTTGATTTTCGATACAAATAAGTGTATCTTTAATTTTCATTAAATTTTGTCCAATTTTGATACTTTTCGGGTCATATTTTCGGGAGGAGATAGCAGAAAAGTAGTTCAGGTGTCTTGGGGGGAGGAAACGCATCATGAGGTGTTGATTCGTTTACACGTAACCGGGGCGTACATATTTTTAAATAAGTTATTCGTTATCAACCTCGTTTCAAGAAAAATTCAACGATATCTTGATTCGTTTGAGATTTAGGTCACTGTGATAAAAGCGTATATATTTTTAAATGAAATATTTCTTATATTTTTCGATTTTTCGATATAATTGACGTGATTTTTTTGAAATTATTTATAGGATGCTTTTTGGAGTGTGTCGTAATTAGAGAGGAAGTAGACAGAATATAGTTCAAACGTTTCGAGACCAATTTTGAGAAAATTCAAATCTGCGTAAAATTTATTCTTTATTTTCGATACATATAAGTGTGCCTTTAATTTTCATTAAATTTTGTACAAGATTTGTCCAATTTTGATGCTTTTCGAAAGAAAGTAGTTCAAACGTCTCGAGGCCAGTTTTGAGAAAATTTAAATCTGCGTAAAATTTATTCTCGCTTTTTGATACAAATAAGTGTGCCTTTAATCTTCATTAAATTTTGTAGAAGATTTGTCCAATTTTGTTTTCGAAAAAAAGTAGATCAAACGTCTCAGAACAATTTTGAGAAAATTGAAATCTACATAAAATTTATTCTCGCTTTTTGATACAAATAAGTGTGCCTTGTTTTCATTAAATTTCGTACAAGATTTGTCCAATTTTGATACTTTTCGAAAGAAAGTAGTTCAAATGTCTCAAGACCACTTTTGAGAAAATTCAAATTGCGTAAAATGTATTCTTCAGTTTTGCTACAAATAAGTGCCTTTAATTTTCATTAAATTTCGTACAAGATTTGGCCAATTTTGATACTTTTCGAAAGAAAGTAGTTCAAACGTCTCGAGACCAATTTTGAGAAAATTGAAATCTACGTAAAATTTATTCTTGATATTTGATACAAATAAGTGCGTCTTTAATTTTCATTAAATTGATACTTTACTAGTCACATTTTCGGAAGAAGTGAAAAAGTAGTTCAGATGTCTCAAACTCAATTTCGAGAAAAATTGAACTGCAAAACACTGTTAGCTTGATTCGTTTAAGAGATACGTTGAGTGAGAATTAACTGAGGCCTATACAGGGTTGAGCAAATATGTCGCAACACCCATATACAGGGTGACGTAAGTTTAATTAAAAAATACCTTCAAAAAATGTTTGTAATATTTTTTATTCTTTTCTTCTTTAATTTCCAACATCCAGTTTATTTTTAGAGATATGGCGTTGTTGGCAGTTTTTTTAAATGTGGACTGCCCCGTTTATTTTAAAATTTCTAGAAAGACAGGTTTTCACCGGTTACAGTGAAAATGAAATTTGTTATTGCAAAACATGGAGCACTTGAATATAAAAAAAAAATCATAATAAATGTTCAGACTGGTGACCTTCGGCGGCCTGACAATTTAAAAAAAAACTGCCGTCAACGCCGTATCTCTAAAAATAAAGTAGACGTTGGAAATTAAAGTATGTCATTGAAAATAATAAAAATACCAGAAAAAATTTTGTTGAAGGTATTTTTTAATCAAACATTTGCCCGTATGTTTAAATTTATACTCCGTACAATTTTTTTTTTTTGAAACGTATGTAAAATTTATTTTTTTCCTGTTTCTCCAGACAAATGAGAGACGATTTAACTGATTCCGATACTTTTTGGAGTGTTTGTTTCTTGGAAATGAGCTAACTTAAAAGTAGGTCAAACGTCTCGAGGTCAATTTCAAGCCACGTCTCGATATTTTGATTCATTTGAGATTTGTAGGTTGTTACGAGTAAATCGTGTATATATATATTTTGTCTAATTTTGTAAAAAGGGGGACATATACTCAAAAAAAAGCGACATCGTCAGCATTTATCGATTCGTTTGTTTCTTAGGCGGTTGGATCTTGTCGAACCTGCTGGCGCGGCGGGACCTATCGCAGTCCGTGGGATTCATCAACGAGGAGACGAAAGAGGAGCTGGAGAGGTCCGCGTCCACGGCGAGCATAGACGAACTGTCGACGTCGAGGAATAAGACGAACGTCTTCAAAGCGAAACCGTCGGAGCTGCGGGAGATGAACTTTTGGTCGCCGACGTCCATGTAGAAAAAAAATTAATTTAGATCTGCGAGGGTCGCTGTTCTTGTAACGTACCGATCGTACGGAGATTATTTTTTTAATTTATTCCTAACGACACTCAACTAGACTAGACCGTGGAATTTAGTATTAACGACCTGCGTATTCTTATGTTTTAGGTTAGGGTATAGTTGTAAAAATAAAGTTGGATATCCTTGTACTGTTATTTTTTTACTTGTATGTATGTGTATGTTTGTTCAACTTGATTCCTGTTAAGTTCCAATAAATTGTGATTGTTTGCAATAAGTTTGAAAATAAAGATGTTTAAAATTCATTTGTTTTTTTTTTGAAAGGGTTCAATTTTATCCCTACGCACGAGGAGAGAAATTCAGTGAATTTACACGTCCTCAAATCGTCTAAATCTTATCAAAATTGTATATTGAAAAAATAAATTCAAAATTATTAGAGAATGATAATTCCTTAGAAATGCCGAATGCGACAAACAATACAAAAGACTTGGTTTGGTTGCCTAACCAGTCAAAAAAAGTAACGAAAGTATGTAGATATATGCAACCAACATATGAGCGGTGTGTATATTGTGTTGCCTATAGTAAATATTGTTCACTGAACTCGTTGCATTAAAATCAAGAAAAGATTCATCATATAGATTTACACAACCAAATTATCAAGGGGATGTATCTGGTATTACATAACACTCTGTAAATACAGCGCCACACGATAAAGCTGTTAAAATTCAATCGTTTTTTTTTCCAGAATGGTTCATCTTTATGTGCGGAGGAAAATTCAGTAAATTTACAAATAATAAAATCGTCCAAATTTGATTAAAATTGCATTTAATATTGTGTAGTGAAAAAATTAATTCAAAATTATTAGAGAATGTTAATTCCTTGGAAATACCGAATGCGACAAACAATACAAAAGACTTGGTTTGGTTGCCTAATCAGTCAAAAAAAGTAACGAAAGTATGTAGATATATGCAACCAACATATCAGCGGTGTGTATATTGTGTTGCCTATAGTAAATATTGTTCACTAAACTCGTTGCATTAAAATCAAGAAAAGTAACATCATATTGATTTATGCAACCAAATTATCACGGGGATGTATCTTGTATTACATAACATTCTGTAAATACAGCACCACACGATAAAGCTGTTAAAATTCAATCGTTTTTTTCCAAAACGGTTCATCTTTATGTGCGGAGGAAAATTCAGTAAATTTACAAATACTAAAATCGTCCAAATTTGATTAAAATTGCATTTAATATTGTGTAGTGAAAAATTAATTCAAAATTATGGCTGATTATTAATTTAATTCATTGTATATTTAAAATGCTGATTGGGATAAACACTTCACACAAACAAACACAACACACGTCTTTTAGTTGCCTAACAGTAAAAAGTGATATAAATATGTAGATACATGCAACCAACACATCAGCGATGTGTATATTGAGTTGCCTAACACTTTATAGTTCACTAAAATTTGTTTTTCTGGTTGCATTAAACTCAAGAAACGTAACATAAATGTCGATTTATGCAACCCTATTATCAACGTGATGTACTTTGTATTGCATAAAACTCTTTATAATCACAGCACCACACTACATACTTTCAGACTATATTATTTGAATTTCAGTCAAACATAGTAACTTTATATTAAAGAAAAACAATTATAACGTTTTTCTAAGCGAGAGAAAAATAAATAACTTTTGCTTTTCAACATTTATAATTCAATTCAAGAGATCTACTTACAATAGGAATATAAAAATTGTTTAACGATCATAATTACTACTCGGATAAAATTCCAGATAGAATTTCTCCACCGATCATAACGGCTTATAATATTTCCTACACTTTTCATTAAAAACTTTGGCAGTCCTTTGTTTTATTAAGTCTTCGACACTCAGTTCAACTTGCAACATACGCAACTAAAAAAAAATAACACTTTAGAACGAACGAAACTGTTACAAGCTAATTCAACGTCACAAATTCACTATTTACCTTTGTTTGTTCGTCTCTCAACTCTTTCCTCAATTGTATGTCTTCAGCATTAGCCTCCCGTTCCTCCCTAAGTCTTTTCACTCTGTCCGCTGCAACGGATATGCAGTTTTTTATGTACTTCTCCCTTTTTATATTTCCCTCCTCCAACGACTCGTGTAGATTCTTACATGCCGTTGCTGCGTCTGCATGAAACGAGTCTGTAGGTACAACGGTATTTATTGTATTTATTATAATGTCGTCAGTCTTCCGCAGGTTTTTCAGTGCTTCCTGAAATAAAGATTCCCTGTCATACACACAGTTCCCTAAGTGAGGTGAAGGATTTGTTTCGATCGCAGTATTTTAAAATTGTTTGGACAGGCACAGATTTAGCGATAAGAATTTATAGGTTAGAATTGTTAGGAAACTGAAGTATTTACCTGAAATTCACTAAAATCGGTGCATTCCATGATGGCCGAAGGCATAATATTAATAAAATTGCTCGGTAATGGACAGATTTAATTATTTATGCACGATTTTTTAACGTAAATGTATAAAAAACGTGTTCAAAGTGCATTAACACTAACCTAACTTTTTATACAACTTATTGTAATTCATCGATTTCCTGCTAGATGGCGCTGTATATATTTTTTCAAATTTAAAAACATTTTTAAAACAAATATTTTTATTAAGAATTATACTGTTCTATAACGTAATAATATATTATTCCCAACCAGATAACCACTTCATTCTTGAATTCCTCCTTAAAGTGTCACCATCCAGTTTTGTTATGTCTTTTTGAAACTCTTCAGTCAATTGTAGTCTATCTTCCACTCTAACTCTTTTCGTAATCCTCAACTCACCGTTTTCTTTCAAATAAGTCATATCGTCCTCCTTTGGAAACCCATCGGGGAACGTTATTGGACAAATTCTCACGAGATGCTTAATTTTCCACAAGCGTTGGTTGTTTTCTGGGATATTTTTAATTATGTTGTAACAGTTGTCCTAAAAATAATTACAGTATAGCGTAAAATCGTTACGGAACTGTGGCATTTATAATACCAGACCGTCTAGTTTGAATTCCTTCAGAATGTGCTTTTCGAAGTATGGGACACCTTTTAATGGTTTAATTCGTTCTACTCTGAACAGTTTTGAGGGCTCGTAGGGGGGATCTTCGAAGTCTTTGTTCCTAAAACAGTATATTTTCCATAAGGCGTTAAAATAAAATTACTGTTTGTACAAACCTAGGATAATACTTGAAACCTGGGTACTGAATACCTTCATCTGACCAATTGTACCGCTTTTTTATGTTTCTTCTAATAATTAAAGAAGGATTAAATACTTTAAATAAACTAGACATTCTTAAAAAAGTGTCTTAAAATTTAAGGTTATAACAGCAATGACATATTGACTATTGACAATTGACATTGTAGTGCAGACCACGGAACAGATAATAGAATTTTTTATCATATAATTCATATTGAAGTAATACATATTGGGAGTTTAGAGAAAGAATATTAATGAATTCGAACAGAATAATTGCACGATAATTATAAAAATAAATACTAAAAAAAATTATATGTAATTTTATATGTTTGCATAATTTATATGTGAAATGAAATCTACGTACTTAGTTATTAAAGAGAAATCATTACTATCTTACTAAACTTTATTTTAGCATTTTTATAATACGAAATAAGCATAGGTATATTGTATTTACGTATGTGAAGAATTTATATAAAATACTAAACTAAAGAAAGTCTAAATTTAGAAAAGAATACTATTTTTTAAATCACTTGTTTGATGCATCCATAGTTGAAAGTTGAAACACACACATAACCAGTGATTTTGACAAAGTCATATTTAAGAATATATACCTAACACTCACACACTACAATGCAGTATAATTCTAAGCAATGCATTGGAATTTACTGATGTTAGAGGGGCATCGACCATCAAAAAAACAACATCTTGTGCATTCTGAAGGAGAGCAAATAATGGATAAGTTATAAACAAACCTTTTGTTAACAATAACAAATGTATTTGAAAGAATTCCTGACGAATCAGCATCGCTAGACATCAGTATAGCGCCTCAACTTCTAGGCAAACAATGCGGTCGCTTTATAGACTGTCAAAACAAGGCGTCAATATTTATAATTATGTAACATTCGATGGGTATTACATCATATTGTTTTGTACAACCTATTTAATTATGGTGCATGAGTATTCAATTTTTTCTTTTTAATTTTTAATAAAGTAACAGAAATTTTTAGATTTAACTGACGTTTTGCTTCAAATGTTATTTGCTGCTAACCTCTTGTGTATCTACTAACCGAATTTTTATCTCTAGTTTTGTTCTGCAGAAGCGGCAAATTCAAAATTTTTAGTACCTACCTTGCAAATATCTACGAATGATGACACAATTTCGCCTTAGTTTCCTGAGGGTTTAGATAAAAATCACCGTTATATAATGTTTTGATGAGATAACACTTTGTTTGTTACCCCAAAAATATTTGTATTACTATAAATAGCTGCAGGAGCGTTGACCATTAAAAATAGAACAATTTGTGTACCATAAAGGAAGCTAGATAGTAAAACAAACAATGAAGTTTAAAATAAACAACTTTTTCACTGATATACTGATTTTCTTGGTCATCTAGGCGACGCTCTGTTTGAATTGGATATTTGTACCATGTTCCCTTTGTTTACACTCATGTCTGTGTGGCCCAGAAATAGGGATAAACAATCCGGGATTTCAAGGTCCAAAACCACGTGGAGGCGGCGACAGTGTAAAGTCATTTTTATTTCTCAATAAATAGCTGGAAATTTCCTCGAAACACAAAAAGAGTATGAGCACCTACCTGTTTATGTAATCTACAATTTAAAGTCAACACAAGCACATTATTGGAATGATATCATCAGCAAAATTGCGAGTCCTAATGATTGGACAAAATAGTGGCTTTGGAAATGATGTTTCTCCAAATGTAATTTTGACGTTTTTGTGACAGATTGTTTAGAATTGCTTGAGAGACAGAACATGAGGTTTTTTTTTAATTTTAAGAAAAATTGGGGGCATACAAAAAATTAGTAAAATGGCAATTAACATAAAAAAGTTAAGCCTCGGTTAAAATAGATAGAAAGTTTTCATGTGCTGACGTCTTTTAGTCTGTATGCCTCCGAATTTTGCAAAAATCGTAAAATAATAGCGAAAAATCACCAAAATTAGAGAAAAATGTTAGTGAGCCCAAAAAAAATCGAAAACATTTTTTCGGGCCTTGATCAAGTGTGTTTCTTATGTATTTTAATACGCTAAATTCGAGTCTGACGTCTATTAGCTGTATCCCACACAGATTTTGCAGAAAAAACGCAAAAAATATCGGAAAATGGCAAAAAATACGACAGTGAGAGAATTTAGAACGAGGTTTTCTAGATTGGATCAAGTCTTATAAATTTAGTCGAGCCGGATTTAAATCTAGTCAATTGAGCCTGATAAAAAATCGCAAAATTTCGCAAAAAATGTAAATGGGGAATCCCAAAACAATCTTGAATGTCATGGATATGAATTACTTCCAAATAAATTCGACTGATTCGAGCCACTCTTTCTTTAATGTTGCTTTTGTTGCTTTTCTTCTCTTGTAGCGAACTCTTTTCTCTTCGAATGACTTATGCAGCGGGTTTATCTTTCTCTTCTTTTATTATCCTTTTTGTTTCAAATATGTGCTAATATATTTTTCTTTCCTTCATAGCATCCACTTTTTTTCTGTAACCAAAACTGTTTCATCTCGCAATTTTGTTTCGTTCTTATTTCAAAAAATGAGCCGAATTTTTTTCATATACACCTATTCACCCTTCAAGAACATGAAACGCTCCTACCTACACAACTGCTTAGCCTTTGGCTGGCGCTTGCAACGTAGTACTCTTAAACTCACACTTCGATTTTTGATAAGGCCGAAGATTTTTGTCAAAACAGCGATATGCAGCGGGTTTAAATAGCGGCAATGGAGGGCTGACACCATAGTCGTTCTGTGGCAGCACGTAGCAAAGGACAGAAAATATTTGTGATAGAATCGTTAGCATCGACCTGTTCTATACTTCCATCCGGGTAAGTCAAAATGAGTAAAAAATATCGAAAAACATGGATTTAAATCGAAAACCGCGTAAGAAGCCCCGAAATATTGGAAAACTAACAGGAAAATACTTTTAAAAGTGTATGGGGAATCCCAGAAACAAGTGTTAACATTTTAATCACGTTTTTAACTTACCGAAAACAACAAAAAACCAATTATTGCTTTTTTTTAAACCTATCTATTTGTGTACAATTTTCAGGCATATTTAAAAAATAAACAGGAAACAAAAAGAGAAAAATTGAAATATCCCATTATATTTCAGGTGCATTGAAAATGATGCTCGAACGAATTTACATCTTGATAATACTCGCATGTGCTACTTCCGGCGACGAAGTCCTTATGGAGGAACGAACCTTTTGCGGAGATAACATCATCCGCACCTTACAGAAGTTCTGCAAAGCGTACTACACTCCAGGTGAGTCACAAACAGCGCTAGGTCCGTTAATTCCCCCCTTAGAGCAAGTGGAGCGCATAGAGTGACCAGCACTGTCGCCAGACTTGACCCCCATCGACTAAAACCTTTAAATGCCATCGAGGAACGTCTTTTGTTGCAGATCATCGCGCAAAGAGGCAAGTAGTCGACGAGTGCTGTCGAAGTGCTTGCAGTACGCACCATCTGATGTCCAATTACTGCGAGAGCTATGACAGGTAAAATAAAAAAAAATAATAGCGGTACAGAGCAAGTGATGAGTGTGTTATTTCTTAGGGAGGAGGTGATAAAGTATTTGAAGGAACGGAAAAGGCAGATGTTAACGGGGGAGGTACCGGACTTGGATTCGAAGAAGAGGAGAAAAAGGAGGCGGAGACGAGTAAATGGAAGCATCACTTGAATTGAATGAGGTGTGGACACGACGCAAGTTTTGAAAAGCTCTGGATTCCAGTAAGGTATGGACAGTCTTTGCTTTTGGTATCTGTGGGAGCAGCATTTGTATAGATATGTGGCCAGTAGGATTACCAGATTTGATATCATTAGATTCTTGAAAAAAACAATGCATTTTGCTAGCATTAGGTACTATAAGTTTAATTAGCACTGTTATTTTTTTGGTAATGTACAATATTTCTTTCAGGGCCTCCTAATAAATGCAGAACAAATTCTTTTGACGTGTGGCAAGAGAATAGCTTCAATTAGAAGACAAAAACGACGAAATTCAAGCAGAAACATGAAAGGAAATATCTTCATAATGAAATATTACAATATTTTATTGTTTTGATGAATTTATTTTATACAAATTTTTAATAAATCTATATGATTCAGCTACATAAATTACAGTCCATTTTATTTCGTTGTTCAAGCTACATTTTGGATAAAACATTAAGTATTATTTAAAAAATGCAACTATTTTACTTTGCAAATATCTCGAAGTTATGTGCATAAAAAGTTCAGTCCTGTGCCATTCTCGTTGCTGTCGTAATTGTCTACAAACGGTTTGAAATATAGAATGGCCTTTGCGCTTCATCAATATACCCCAATTTTGAAGAGAGAATGTTTTTTCTCAGTGCTTTGTCGTCACGATGAATCTCTTTCCTTCGGGCCTAAAAAAATATAACAGCTCAACAAGTTCAATAAAAAAATACAAATGTTTTGAAATTTCTATGTCTATACAAAACAAATTTTGATACCACCTACCCTACTTTTACAGGAACACCGTTTAGCTTTCCTACGTTTACGTCTATCGAGAGGAGAATTTCTCGACTTGCTGTATTTCAAGCCTTCATTGTTGCGAATTATTTTCAGTTTCAGCAAGTAGTTCTCCAAAGCTTCTCTGGAACACATGGAAGAATTCGTTGAAGTAAGTAAGCTACACGTAAACCTTGTTTTTTTTAACTGATACATTTTTAAGTTAATTAAATTACCTGTCGTAGGTTTGACAGTAGTTAGAAACCAGATATTTCACCGAGCACTTATTGTAGCAGCATTCTGCGACGATTTGCCTTCTTACTCTTTGATCTGAAAAAAAGAACGACATATCGTAGTTGTACGTACGATTTTTTTTGGATTATTTCTCTTGTCGTCCTATACACATTTCTACAGTAATCTTTAGATGTAGGTAACATACAGGGTGTTGCTTAAATGCGTCAACAAACTTTAACAGGTCGTATGATGCCAAACCAAAAAGATTATGGGTTCGAAGCCGACAGTTTTCGAAATTAAAAGAAATCCCTTTCTAAAATTCATCTGAAGACTTTTGATATAGAATGACGAAACTTGGGCGAATGATTTATCTAATTAAGTGTGAAAATCCACAAAAATTCGGATATATCTCTCTTTAAACTTACCTGGCGTGTTGTGGAGTATGCAAAACTTTTTCAGCGTCTTGTTCAGCTTGCCCCCGCAAAAAGTCTCTTTGGAAGAAATTTGAACAACAGTAACAGTTATTATGGCACAGAAAAAAATCATTCGCATTTTCAGAAGCATAGAAACGTAGACCAATAAATTTTTCGTGAAAACTGGATTGCTTTGAGGGTATCTATTCATTTTATCCTTTTCAGTGGTATCAAATTTCATGAAGGTATATCGCGTTACCATGGAAGCAAAGTGTCAAGTTACTTTCATTTGTTTCTAATGTTTTTTTAAATGAAGTTTGCAAGACAAATTTTTAAATCCGATATTGTTTCGAAGCAGTCTTTATTTTGTTATATTTTATCATATTTAATAATTTTCGTATTGTTCGAAACCAAGAAAAAGCATGTATTTAGTGTTTTTTTTAATATCGCGTTTCTAGGTGTGAAAAATCGTGATGTGAAAAGGCAGATGTTTCTTTTATGGAACCGAAAAATCTGTTATATCCTTGATTGATTGCTAGATTTACAACGTATGGAAGATAAAAACGTTTACAAACTTTTGTGCCATCACAATAGAGTCAATTAGCAATAAAGAGGGGTGAAATTGAGTTTAGGAACAGACAATGAGAAATATATACAGGATGTTCTTTTAATATTACAAGTTGTCTGTGTCGGTGCAGTCGAAAGTTGTAAGGAATTTGTTTAAATCATGTAAACTCTAATAAATCTTATATGTATGTGGTAAAAAATATATTTTACTTTGCCATTCGTACCTACAGCTGACTCTTTTTAAACTAAATAAAATAAATATGGATCTTATTGAATGAAAATACATTCTATTTTGACCGATCTCATTGATTCCTTGTAAAGAAACCGGGCAGTATAGATTCTAGACCTCTTGTCGTTTCATAATCTCCTAACCATTAAAAGTTAAGTTTACCGAACTTACCGGACAGTTTGCTGTTGTTCAAGTCGCTGTTAAACCTGGTTTAGTTAAACCGAGGTTTAAATACCACCCAAGAAAGACAATTTTGCCTAAAAAAAAGAACTCAAAATAAATGTTAATAGCAGCAACACGACTATTTTACTGGTTTCAAAATTTTACTTTCGTAAGTAACATCATTCTTATGTTCTATCCATAAATTTTAGGAAAAATAGAGAGGCAGACATCAATAAAATCAATCATCCACCAGACCTTTTTGTGAGTAGCATTAAGTATCACTCGCGTCACCTTTACCAAAGATCGATCAGGACGGCATGAAATCCAAGAGGTAATCTCGACAGTCGATGAAAATCGATCGGTCTTGCCTACAGAATAGATGTATTCGTTAACTGCGAGACTTGATCAGAATTACCTCGAATTCTACTACGTTGTTTACGCATTTCTGTCTAGCACAAGTCTCTTGTAAGAGAGAGAACTAATTTTGGTTCGATTTGTGTCGTTCGCGAACTCAACTGAGGTTTTGGTTTTCGTAGTCGCTACCTCTGACGCTATTCGTATCGCTTTGAAGCGAATTTGTATCAGGAGAATATGACAGAACAGGAAGTCGTTAACAGTGTTGAATATATTTGCTGTCTTTTGTGCTATTAACGTGTAGATGACGCTGATACCAGTAATAAATTTAAAGTTAAAGTCGCTTTATTGTTTTTTGTAACCAATTGTTATAAATTAAATGTATTTTCCAGTATTTTTGAAGTAAAGCTAATATTTTTTTAGACATATAAACATTTGTTCAACAACTTTGTCCTATCTAAAGACAGTCGCTTCTTTTTATACGTATACTCTTTCAGTTTTATCGACTATCCTTATGTTTATGCGCTCCTGATACAGAGGAAGCGTAAGTCCTCCTCACATAAGCAGTAACAGCACCATTGTGAGTGACCAAGACAAATAATATTGTCCTCGAAATGGATACAAGTCTTTTGTTATGTAGAGTTGCAAGTTAAACCTAACTTGTATGGGGATAGTATGAAACAGGGGAGGAAGAATACTTGGTATTTTATTCGTTTCCTCCAAAACTCCTGTCGATTCGACGAAATTACTTCAAAATTGTGAATACTAAAATAGAAATTATTTGAAAAACGTTTGTTTTTAGTGTTTTTTAATGAAGATAGTTACTTTAAATTAAAGAAAATAGATTTGTAGATTTATTAAAATACAAATTAAATTTATCCCTATTTAAAATGAAATCAAAATTGGTTTTAAGGATGACTAACTTAAACTTAAGTGTTCCTTAAAGCTTAAATTTAAGGTAGATGAGAAAATATTTAAGTAATGGTTGCTAGGAGAGTATAATGTCATAAGAGGTTGAAATGTGTTAACTTTGAGCAATTGTTGTGCGTATACAACTCCTTATACACTGGTGAATATTTGCCTAATCGTAATTACTTGAAGTTCTGTATGAATTTACTTGTGAAAAGAACTAATGTGATGTGGGTAGTAGAAAAAAAAGACGTATGGCATCAAATTTATTAACAAAGCAACATTATTATACATTTACTTTTCCAATATACATATTCAATTTGCGACATATACAAAATAATATTCTGATATTATAATATTGGCCAAAGATAATTTTTGCGTAATAATTATTCATTGATCCCTTTTTAACAGTTTCAGAGGATTGAAGATAGCGACAGTGTGGCTGATACAAAGTCGCTATATACAGGGCGTTCAGTGAAACACTTGTTCGATAATTTAAGTTGCGTTACCAATGTTAGTCGGTTCGACTGAATAGATTGATACTGACGATAAATTCGTAAGTGATCTTGAAGGTCTTAGAATTAACCTAAAAGCAAAACGGGTACCCTCCTTAAAGTAAATACTCTTCCTTCGGACTGAAACTGCGCTGAAGTGGTTTAGGCTTTGAGGGAGGTACTTACATCAAGCGTAGAACAAACCCTGTAGAAATTTACCACCGATACACTTTATACAAGATATTTTTTACATTTTCAGCGTTATCACCACATATAAACAACCTTTCTTTTATATAAACATTCACGTTACAGTTTGTTAACAACCATAGAAACAGAAATAAAACCCATACCTCCTAGCTACAAAACTAGGGCGAAAAAATATCTAATCCAAGCAAGGATAGCTGCGGTATCCACTTAGGCGTCCTGATCTGAATCACATAGACTAATCTTCAACAACAATGATTATAAACAATCCAACGTTATGTATTATACATACACCAACGAAAAACAGCTATACAGGGATTTAAAACCACAGTGTTAAGTCTACAGTGAGGTATTAATTTATTTACAAATTAAAGCTATGACTAGTCTTTTCTACGATTACATTTATTAGACTGGTTTTACCTAGGCTAGACTAACTAGTATAGGAATAGGTGGTAAGTAAATCAACTTTTTATTGAATTGACGATTTTGTTTAACAGTTTAGTTGTTAAGATAAAAATTCAATTACTATTATTCCAAATTTTAAGTTATTTGTCGACTTATTACTGTTTCAAATTGATTTTCTAATAAAAACTAGAAAAATAAACCAAACATTTGTCTTTTTATAATTTCTGTAAGTCACTAGTGCGTTATAAGTCATAACTTACTAGTGACTTATGACTTATAACTCACTAGTGACTTATAGGCCACATTATTCCTTTAAAACCAAAGAAATTATAGTATCATTATTAGGTCAAGCAAATAAGATTTTTACTCGAAAAAAGCCCTATCCGCGAGATTATTGTAAAATTGTCTAAAGGAACATCTCTCATCTCGTGAGTCAAAAACTTTTATTAGCTAACTTTTCTATTTAAACAAATAAGTGAGGAAAACAGTTTTTTCACTTTGCAGGGAAAACCATCAATTTTAGCGAAAAGTGACTCTCAGACAGCTTATAGGGAGTAAAATTATCTACAAAATGAGACTTGTTAAATTAATATCGGTTAATAAATAAAAAAGTTATTGCAAAAAAACAAGAAAAGTGCCCATTTTTTCATTTGTTTATAACTATCGCATTTATTGTTAAAATTTTATAAAACCTATGACAAGTTGAGGGTTTTGTCATACNNNTCAGTAATAATATAACAAGAGAGTGAGAATAAATTGAAAATAATTTGACAGATTTTTTGAAAACTTGTTGCCAGGCAATAGTCACGAGAGCCCGCAGGGCTCGAGTGGCTATTTCCAAATGGCAACAAGTTTGAACAAAATCTGTCAAATTATTTTCTAATTTATGGAACTCGCGAGTTATATTTGACTAGATTATTTTTTGATTCACAAATTTTTACAATAAAAAAGATCAATAAAACTATCATAAAACTATTGAAAAATTTAATTTAATTAATTATTACAATATACGAAAATATCGTTGACACATTGTGAATATATTAAAAGAATTAACAATTTAAATTAGTACAATGAAAAACGCAATTATTAAAAATATTTCGAGAGTCATTATTTATTGAGGATTTGGAATTGCTTGTTATATTAAGTGTTTCCTCCTGCGTATTTTCTCTAAGATTATTTATTATATTTGAATGATGTTCTTGGTTCAATTGTAAGTATGGTTTAATCGAACTTGCAGAATTATGACCAGTGACCTTGATTAGTTCTTGTTCTCCTACACCAGCTTTTGAAAGGTTACTTACTGCACTTGATCTGGCAGAATGGTTAGTTATTTTTTTAGTAACTGTGTCTAGACCTACTTTTTCTGCGGATTCTTTCATCCATTTTGAAATGGAATTTATTCCCACAGGAACGTTTTTATACCAAGAACCATGAGTTTGCCAAGCCGGATTTGGAGTAAGAAACAAGCGTTCGGTTTTAATATTTTCTTCACGTTTACCCATTAGTTTTTCAAAAAGACGAACAGGGCAAATATCTGGGTTATTTATGTTTGGAGTCAACCATTTACTATTAGCGCACCTTTGTGCTCCACCCTGTGCAGTTTTTGTAAAGATGGGATTGTATTCAATGCGGCCAGTATTTAATCTTATTATGTCGGTTTCTTTTTTAAAATAATGAACTAAACATTTCGTAGCTTCTCCTCCCCTCCAAGCTAGTTCATACGATGCAACGTGAAAAAACTTTCTTTGCAATCCACAAGGTGTATCTTCGTCCCAATAGTTAAAAATTTGCAACAATTCTGTATTAGAAAGTGCCACAGAACTTTGTTTGTGCTTTTCAGGATGTTTTTGTAAAATTTTTCTTTTTGCATCTCTTGCATTTCGAGCATTTTTGAATTCTATATCATGGAAAGGATCAAAGGACCTGTTATACTTATTAAAGTAAAGTTCTTGAACTAATTTTGCCGTTTTATTCCACATTGTCTTTATTACTGCTTCTTTATAATCATTTCCGTCTTTTCTTTTCATGTTATAAGCCCAATCTTTCAAAATCAATGCCAGAGTAGCTGTTGTAGTAGATTGATCCAGAATATAATTTCTTTCTTTGGTGAAGGTCTTAAATTGTCTCCATATAGACTGATTACTTATTAGAGTATTTTTCGAAGTAGTTTCTACAATCTTTTTTGTTATTTCTGCATCAGAAAAGGTACTAAACCGATGATTTTCACCCATTTTATATATCGCGTTGACACAATTAGGTAATTATTTTGACAACTATCTGACACTTGCTACGCAAATAAAAGCCACAGTGATTATTCCCGAGAATAATCACAAGAGATTTATTCCCACTATAATAATGACATAATTGGTTGAAACTTACCCTTGTGACAAATAAAGAAGCATTTCATTGGTTTTAAGAAAAGTCAAAAAATAATCATTATAATTATTGTTTATATCACAAGAGGCACAACATTACGTATATAAGCCAGGTTATTGAAATTAAATAGAAGTGGTCTCGTGGCTTAAAGCGTTACGCGTTGTCCTCCTAATCTAAAGGTTCGGGGTTCGATCCCTGTTGAGGTATGTTTTTTTTTCAATTAATATATTATTTCGAATGTAATTTTTCATCGTCCACATTTCAATACAAATATTTCCGCACCAGTTGCTGGTCACGAAGTGAATAATTTCTCACAGTGTTGCCAAATATCTGCTGATTCGAGGCGCGCTAGATTGCTTCTTAAATTCTGCCAGAAAATCTNAGCTCGACGAAAAAATAACAATGGGCATATTTACGAATTCGTAGAATAGTCCTGAACCCCAGAAAAAATGCAACTTTTATACTTAATTTTTTTTAATTTACAAAAATGTCAAAATTATTGTTATACGAAATATTAATTAACATTTCAATTTCGAAATTATTTTACTATTATTAAATAAACAAATGAAGCTATCGTTCATTTAAAGAGTAATTTTTTTTCATATTAAGGCAAAGTAAACTTGTTTTTTCAATATTTTGTTATATAGCTATTTAATTACGATTTAAATGTAAAATTAAAGTAAAAATTCACAAATTATTTTCAAATTATTATTTATTGTTAAAAGATTTAAAAAAGAATAAAAAGCATTTGAATTTATTGCAAAATTCTCAAAATTAAAAAATATTAATAAAAATAATGCGGTCGATAAAATTACAATTTTAACTTCTTGAAATTTTAATATATAAAGTTTTTTTATTATACTTATTACTAATTTTATACGAAAAAATTTTTGCAACATAATCAAAATTAATTAAAAAAATATATTAATCACAATCATTTTCAATAATAGATATAATGCAATATAATACAACAATTTAAAATTTAAAATTTTTTCTATTTTGTCGAGTTTCACTTTTATTTTCGCTAATTTTCCTGGTGTATATATACAAGTGTTGGATAGAAGTATTTTGCAGCTGAGTGACAAAAAAGACTGAAAATTTAACGAAAATGTCGACTTCTGATGACAGTTTTGGAAAAATGAATTTTGCGCTTACTTTTCAGACTTACAGTATTATACCATTTCAGACAGCAATATTTTCAGAATTTGTTTCTCCAAACTTTTATGTAACACCACAAACGGATTTAATTCTTTAAAATCTGACGAAACTATTCTTGAAAATGAATCTACATTATTGCAGAACTGTTAGAATAATTGCATTAATTTTGCTTCATTACCCCAAATTCCAGGCGAGAGTCATTCATAGTGCAATAACTTCCATTACACGCAGTTTAGTCCGTTGACAACCGAACTAAAGGGCTCGCTATCTCTCAGAACTTGTCAGGTCAGCCGTTGCATCCGAACAAAAGTTTATTTAGTTACCACCTAGTTCGCTCCTATAAATGGCAGTGTATTGTAGGGACAACGGATCCGTTCACAACTGCAAAGTGAACCGCTGACCAACAAAGAACAGCGCAGTGATAACGGGGAATGCCAACTCGGATGACAGGCGTTGCATTCACAGGCATACCGGGTGGCCTAAATCATAAAAACTACAAATATGTATTTGTCGTTCACGTGATGATCCATTCATTTCTTTACCACAACGTAGAAAAAAATCATTAATAAATCATTGATGCTATTTCCCAGCCAGCAGGTGTTGTTTGCCGATCAGCGTTTTGTATTTATGTAATAGGTACAGCATATTCGGAAATAATACTGAGAATCAATTTTATAACACTAATTTTTAGGTTTACCAAGCTCTTTCGGTATCTCGTACGTCAATGTGTAGATCATAACCCTTTAACCTTAACATACAGGGTCTAACTTCGAGCAGGGGCCAGGGTTTTTTAACTTTTAATAACATTTCCTTTAAATACGAGATTTGACAACAATGCACAACCCAGTTGGTAATTGTGCATGCGCTGCGGTTAAAGAGAGGAATTGGTTGAGGTCACACTAGCTTGTGCAACGGCGGGATAATAAACTGTGACCCTCATTCAAGGTTACACCCAGTATATTAATAAGAAAACTAGAAGAAACGGTTCTAAAACTTCCGTAACATTTATTTTTTTGTGCGCCAAGCGGCTAAATTTAATGCTGTTCTTTCTTTTTAACAATAACACAAAAAGGAAATTATTTCTCTTCAATATGTTTCATTAAATAACTTTGTTGGTTATATTTCCAAGCAAACCTTTAACAAGCTACCAATTGGGGGAATATACAAGGTTTCCTTTCTGATTCGACATATGATATGATTTAAAAAAGTATTACTTTTGGTGGGCATGTTGATATGTTTAATTTTTTGATATTATCACGATATGTCAAAAAAAAAACATGCAAAAGTCATGTTGGCACCATTGCCTGGAATAAACATCAAATTTTGTGGTAACCTTGTATATATCCACATTTAAAAGCGCAATACTGTCATCATAGGAGGCCTTGAGTAAAAACAACTATTGGTACTTAAAAGGGTTTTGATCACACCACTCAGAAGTACCAAAAAAATCACAGAGGAACGAAGCACAAACCTTCAAAGCAAACTTAACCTCACTTTCACTCGCCCATTCACTCCGAGTTTTACAAAATTCAACAAAGTCTTATAGTCACGTCTCCAGTAACACCTCTAGTAACATACACTAATAAAAATAAGGTTAGAATCACGAACTGACGCCTCCGCATCTCTCATCTAGTCGATATCCAAGATGAAGCAAACGGCCAACTACGTCACGACATCGAAATCTTGAACACATCGCTCGTCCATTGACTGGCCCGATCCAAATGATATCTCCTTCGTATCCCGGTGTAGGTGGGTGGTTTCAGTGATCCAAAATGACAGGGGCGGCTCAAAATCGGACGCTCTGCCGCCGAAGCCCCACCTGGTACAGAAAAAGTTAAGTTGGTGAGTGGGAACGGTCACGAGCTTGGCCAGATCTGAGGCTCATTGAAATTAAAGCACAGTAAACGTGTTTGTGAGTGGGGAGAGCCACAAAGTTAGCCTGATCTGAGGCTAATTGGAATTAAATTAGAACGTGGCGTTTTGAATGGGTGTACGGGTGTATCTTACCTAGGAAAACGACTTTGGCTATGCGTCCACCTCGTGGCATACCTCCATATAGTCAGGGTGCAACATAATGTCTTTAATCATATCCTTTAACATGGAATAACGTAGCACCATTGGGTAGATTTTGGCGTTTGTATATTCAGTCTGTGAACATACCAACAATGGTAATATTTGATATATTTTCTTATTTAAATCTATTACTTTACAGACCTAAATCCAATTGATTGGTATTGGTAAATGTTTCGTTAGTATCAATTATGGGAAAGATGGTTCAATTTTTACTATATATCATACAGATTTAATCATATTGAAGAAGCGGGAGTAATTACCGTTTTATTAAAAAAAAAATGTAATTTATTTTGTACGGTTGATCACATAAAAAGAAAATGCCGACTTCGATACGAATTACAGAAGCAATTTTGGGGAAAAAGTAACTTCTTAAACACACCCACTTGTTCTACCATCGACAATTAACCGGTTTAATTGCTTTCGATCAGCTTCGCAATAGCGCTGAGGAAATGGACTTTCTCTTTTTCAGCCTTTTTCCGGACGACGTCATTCCCAGTTCCCAGAATTAGGGTCTAAATTCAATAGACACACCGTCGAAGTTGTCCAAGAGGAGCAAATTCACAAAATAATGGTTTAACTAACACAAAACAACTCGTGGCTCTCAGAAATATTTATAGTGATACTATGCAACTATTTTTGAGGTTAAAATTAGTGGTAACTTCCCATTTACGTGATCTGCTTATTCCTAGATCACTTTAGATCACTTAAATGAAAAGGTGTTTCAATTTTTTATTGTTCTTATATTACTTACAAACCTTTAATTGTCGAATGAGATTCCTTAGTCCAGAATATTTCTTAAGCAGTCTATAGAGGTCATTTGTCATTTGTGTGTTCTCCGTGTCAATTTGCGACGTTGTCATATCTACAAAAAAGTACCCAACTCTCGAGAATGTTCCCGAATTACTTCAGTACTCACTTTCTAATCGCTCTATTCTCTCCCTCTTGTCCTGGGCCTCCTCAGCCAGCTTCGCCGACGTTTTGACGCCCTCCCCAGACTTCTGGGTCTTCTCCATGATAGCGCATGCGCGAAGCACGAAGGCCGGGACCGTTTCTTGCTTTTCTTGTTTAGGGATGTCTACCAGGGTCCAGTACTGCGTTTCCAGCCTTATCACGTCCTGAAATTTGAAGTAACTTTAGAGCTAACAAAGAAAGGAGTAAAAATTAATTATTTCTCTTGTATGAGAAGGGTCTCGAGAGCTAGTCTAATAGCTTTAGATATCCATTGCGTATGCTTGTCAGGATATGCTCTCGGTCGTTGATTCCCAATAATGGCAATTGAGGATCAATAGGTCTGGTCCTTTGGGGGATATGTAAACCCCTGGATCACCCTGTGATAGTAGCCCTTTTGAACTATTACACGTGTTATCCCAAATGGCGTAAATTGCTACATTGTTGACAAATGATGGGACAACTTAGAGTAATTTTGTTCTTTTACTGCATTTAGTTGAAGAAATAAAGGTATATTGACGTTACAACGTATATTTCTATAAATATGCTGTATATTTCCGTGGAATGGCGTTGACGAAATAGGATGTGTTTTAAAGTTAATCTCTGTACGCGATATTTGTTAAATCTCGGAAGAAATTGTTCAAGGTTGTCGGTTGAAATGAAGTAGAACCAATTCTTTCAGGAATTCTGTAATCATTTTTATGTTTTGGTTGTAAGATAATAAATAATATATTCTCTTTCACTGGCGATTTTATAATAAATTTTATGAAAATACGTTGTAGAATTGCTACATTTTCCAAGGAATAGACAGGATGACCTAAAAATAAAACGTTTATAATATATTCCGCTTACATCATGTTACTTATTCTTCAAATTTGAATTCCCAACAAGTTATAATTGTAAAATATGCATCGTCCACAAATAATGCATAACGGGATTCCTCGTGGTAAAATTCAGAAAATTTTCGCGTTTCGTACGTGCCCAGCTCAATGATTCAGAGAATAGGCAATTCCAATCGCGCTAATTTGAATGTCCGTTCATTTTTTTTAACGACGACGTCTGCACCCGTCGCTTTATCAAATATTCAGCTTTAAAATGACGGGATATGATGGTTTGCTTATCGCGGTCTTAAGCCGCTAACGTATTTAATTAGTAGTGTATTTAAATGGGGGATCGTGTGGAAAATTCAGTCAAAAGTCGCCGAAATGCATCGGGTTGCAGTTGTTGTGATCGTCCTTGCTTCCATCTTTACCCAAAATGTGAGTATTAACAAAGCTTTTGTGTATCTATTCTCTTCTACGTCTTTTAGCAGTTTATTGGTAATGATGGCATTGAAAAACCAGCCATTTCTCAGTTATTATTAATATTTTTTTTAATTTGAACTAAGCTTAGTTGATTAAATCTAACTAGAAAAATTATTCGTTTTATACTGGCTTATGTGCAAAAGTGTAAATTTTTGCCCATAACTGGATTAGTTATTTCTTATGTATCTCGAAAGCAGTGTTTGAGATTGTTTGCTTGTAAGAAGTATATCGTTGACACTCCGTATATTTTATTATAGGCACAGAAAGTAAGGGATATTAAAAAAATCCCAAAATTTTGAGTGATCTTCGAAGACCTGTTATTTGAAGGGAAATGGTCGTAGAGAGAATCAAAAAACAGGAAATTGAAGCCTCAAGTGTCTAGTTTTCTGATCTCGAGTTTAAAATTTTTTAGCGTTAGCAGATTTTGAGCAATCAAGGAAATCAACGGACAAATTTTTTTGTAAATTTTTGCTTTTTTAAAAAAGGATCGACTTCACAAAAATTTTGTTGGCAATTTCAGCATAAATCTCTTTTAGATAATTTAATTCTCTTCAATTTGAGCGGTTCCGGAGTCTTGTATGTACGATGATTTTTCGCTGTTATCGTCGATCAAAGTAAAAAAAATCATTTTAGACTTCAATTGGCAATCAATTACTCGGGAAATAATGGTGGTACAGAAAATCCAAGCAGGGCTTTGAAAACTGCAAAGTATTCTCTACAAATCGTAATTATTGTAAAGAAAAATGAAGAGGATTGAAGTCCGGACTTCTGGGTGGACAAGAAAAAATGCTTACATAGCCAATCCAGCGATTTGGAAAAGCTACATTTAAATATGCACGCACTGGCCGAGAAAAATATGGTGGAGTTCCGCCGTGCATGAACCACATGTCTCTTCTTAAATAAAGTAGAACTTCTTCAAGTCGTGGAACCATTTTTGCCACCTAGAAGACCAGACTTCATCCTCTTGATTTTTCTGTTTGGCCTCGAATGAAAGATATCGTTTACAAAGAATCTATTGGTTCGTATGAAGACTTGTGGCAAAGAATACAAATCGCTGCCAACGAAGTCGGACGCAATCCCAATATGTTGTTTCAAACTCGAAGATCTCTCAGAAAACGTTGTGTAAAGTGTATCAGTGTCAACGGTGGATCCTTCGAACAATTACTTTAAATCATTATTACGTAGGTTTTTCATTTGTTTTATTGTTAATTGTTGTAATAACATGAAGAAACACTTAGTTTGTTTTGCTATTCGTTTCTCGTATTATCAAAACATAGTGTTAAATCTATTCGAAAACGCATCGAGATACAGAAATGAAACAAGAGTACACAATTAATGGAAAAATGATTGCTCTTTCAGGTTTTGAACCAAGTTTCATGTTAGACATACAGGGTAAAAAGTTATTAACTAAATGTTCGGTAAAATTGGCCGTAAGTGGCGCCCTCTAAGAACAACGCTGAATTTACAACACGCATCTTATTCGTCGCTTAAAAAAACATAGTTTCACAAATTTTCAAGTTCCTAACCTGCATATTTTCAGAATAATCGCAAAAAAACGATTAAAATTTTAACTTTCAACACCCTGTATTTCCGAAACTATCAACTTTCGGATAAGGCATGTTTACGCCAATGGTCACCATTTTACGTGTAGTATCTTCAGCTTTCGATTTTCCCATTGTTAATGAATCACCCTGTATATATTTCTTACGTGAAGAATATTTTCTCCAAACTAAATTTGATGAGCTTACGTCATTACAAGAATAATTTTTTCCTGAATGAACTATATTTTACCTACGTAAATCATTAGCATAAATTCTGACGTTAATGACAACGAATAATGCGGTTTATTGAAATATATTTTCAACAACCACAAGATTGTTAAATTTATTCATTTTATCTTTGGTAGAATAAAAATACCATCCGTACAGCTGTTGCCGCAAATGCATTTTCGATTCAAACTTGAAATAACTCTTTTCAAAAGTAGTTCATTTGATTACAAACGAAATAATTAGTCCAATTAAATAGGTTTAAATCGGAATTTGGTTAACTTGCCTTCAAATTCAATTTTTTAGTCGTTAATTTTTATGATTTAACACTAAAACAATTTTTTTCTATGCCATTCGATTGACTATTTAAAACATGAAAAGTTGCTTTCGAAATTTTGTTTTACGACAAAAATAAAAAATCACATTCGCTTAGTGAAATTGTTATAACATTTTTATTAAAAATTTAAAAATATATCTATTTCTCTGACAAGATAGTTTACATTTTTTAGAGTAGATTGAAAAAAAAAATATAAAAATCATCATCATTTTTCTGCATGTTACGATTTTTTTAATTTCTGAAATCATCTCTTAACTTCTAGTCCCCCTAACTCTGTTAATTTTAATAATACAAGAAAAGTCAATAGATCATTTTCAAGTAGAATTTTATACTCTATAACTTTTATAAGAAACTTTTTTTTCTAGCTTTTACCACTTTGGAGTTATCTTGAAAAACCCCTATATTATATCATTTTTCACCCCTGGCCGAGGGTTGACAAAAAAATTACTGTCACTTATTGTTAAAATATACCTCAAACTCACTTATATTAAAAATTCAGACCGGTTGACCAAAAGTGTGATTTAAAGACCCATTTAATTGGATTAAATCCATGGTAGCCAGCTGTCTCATAAGAATGACCATTTTGCAAAGCCTATTTCTTTCAATTTAGCACGCGTCCTGGGGGGGACACTCCTTGAAGTCTCAGCCGAGGGGGTCCCGCGTGATGACAGACGAACGATCCTTTTACGACTGCAAACACTCGATATGCCACAGCGTCGAAAACTACCCGGAGGAAGACATCAACGTCGCCATGGAGCAGCACCACTCGCTGAAGTCCCTGTTGTCTGGTGCAGTCTTCAACGTCACTACCGCCGTTACCATAGCGAGCAGGATACATCCTTTCGAGGAGACGAAGTCGTCCCAGCTCTGCAACGCGGAAGGACCCGCCAAGTACAAGCCGAAAGCGATGCGGAATTTGTCGAACCAGTGGAAGATCATCGTGAATACGGTCAAATACCGACAGGTGTTCACTGTGGAGGCATGCCGGTGAGTTTTAACAGCTCGCGATGTTCCTTTATCTTCCTTTGCAGTGTAAATCCAAGTAGTCCAGGCGGCAGAGCAGCAGAAGTAGGCTTTGGCGTCTGCGTTTGAAGTCATCTGTTTTGTTGTACAGAAAAATCCCAAATATTATGTAGAATATGAGTTTGCCAAACATACATACAAAAAGAATGAAAAATTACCCGCTTTTCGACATATTCCTCCCTGTTATATTAAAAGTAAGCCCTAAATAAAAAAAAGTCATTCTTTATTTTTTGTTTATTTGACGATTTTCTATAAAGTTACAATAACTGCGAACCAACAAAGTTGAATTTTGCATTAACAATGAGCGAAAATAGTAGAAAATCATATGTATATTTGGAGCAATTTTTAAAATAAGTAAATATTTATAAATATTGAAGAAATATTGTGAACAAATTAAGAAAACTTCAAAAACTTTATCGCGTACCGTGGGTTTAAATTAAGGTTTAGGAAGGGCATACAATTTTTTAGAGATACCTACTTGTCATAATAAACAATGATCAATACTAAAAATACCTATTTCTACATTTTCAATAAATAATTATTTATAGAGTGAAATATTGAAAAATGTTTAAAAAATTCTAAATGATTATAAAAGTATAAAAATAGGTATTTTTAGTACTGATCATTGGTTGTTATGACCACAAGTATCTATAAAAAACTGTGTGCCCTTTCTAAACCTTAATTTAAATCCACGGTACGCGATAAACTTTTTGAAATTTTCTTATTTAACAGTCCTGTCAATCCAAAACCACGAAATATGTCGAAAAACGGGTCATTTTTCGTTATTTTTGTATGTTTGTTGTTCCCCTGAATTTAGCAAAATCGAAATAGGCAAACTCCGATTCTTATTCTACATAATTGGGATTTTTCTGAACAACAAAGTAGATGACTTCAAATACAAACGCCTACAGGTTATGATACAGTTGTGTAAGAGTAAGAGTCCTTAAGACTGAATTGAGACTTTTCTGCAACTAGTATATAACTTGTAATGTAAACAGACAGTTAATTGTGAAGCTAATAGCAATATACTTGTAAAAAGAAAGAAATTAGATCTTTTACTGAGCTATAAACACCTTAACAAATACCAAAAGGGTGTTTTTCTTGTTCAATATTTCCTTTTTTGAGCAGTTACCTGAAACCAGTGTTTTTTAGGTACGGGTGTTGAAGTAAAAAAAAATATACCTTTAAATTTCTTCTAAACAAATGTACTGAACTATTTTTTTCTTTACAGAGAATTGTCAAGTCCCGACGCCCCTGATACAAGGTGAGTAAAAATAACTAGTCAAAGTAAACAAAATAAAAAAAGTTTCTTATATAAGTATCTCCATATTAGATCCTGTTTTTCTCTTCAATTGCTTTAATTGTTGTAATTAAAAAATCCTGTAATTTTTTTCTAAACTGATATACAGGGTGTCCCTGAAAATGATGGACCACAGGTCCCCTGGATGAAAATAGCTTAACTTATCTATATTCAAAAATGCACGCCTACTGAGATATAGCCTTCTAAATATAGAACACATAACCTAGTTTTTTTCAAATAATTTGAAAACTGTTTTTCTTAGATACTTCAAATTTGGTACACATATTCTTTTTTATATAAGGGCAATGTAAATATAGAATTTGGTGAGAATACTTATACAGGATGTTCTCTTTCTAGTACCTGTGCGCCACTGGCTATCCTATAACTTTTTTGTGTGTACGCCAATGACGACATAAGTTATATTTTTTAAAATAAGCACTATTTTAGAAGATTTTTTGCCTCTTACAAAATTTTGATATCGTTTATGGATTTCGAGTAAAATTGGCATTTTTTACACATTAAATAATATAAAATCAGTTTAACATAATTAGAACAGTCTACTACTAGCAGGCCCGGATCCAGAGACTGGTTTTGGGGGTGGCGCAAAGCACTTCTTTCAGAGGAGCTTGACACTAATGAATCCTTACACTTGCATTAATATCGACTAACTGCCTGTTGTCGTTTGGAGAAATTGAAGATCTTTAAAAAATGTTGTGCTTTGGGGGTGGCGATCGCCACATCGCCACCCCCTCTGGATCCGGGCCTGACTACTAGGTGCCATATAACAAAGAAACAAATTCATAACAATAATAAAAAGGTTCAGTCTCAAGCGAGGTGATTTATACTTTTGCTGAACAAACTGATATGTTATTAGATTTGGNCAGAGAATTGTCAAGTCCCGACGCCCCTGATACAAGGTGAGTAAAAATAACTAGTCAAAGTAAACAAAATAAAAAAAGTTTCTTATATAAGTATCTCCATATTAGATCCTGTTTTTCTCTTCAATTGCTTTAATTGTTGTAATTAAAAAATCCTGTAATTTTTTTCTAAACTGATATACAGGGTGTCCCTGAAAAGGATGGACAACGCTTGACCACAGGTTCCCTGGATGAAAATAGCTTAACTTATCCATATTCAAAAATGCACGCCTACTGAGATATAGCCTTCTAAATATAGAACACATAACCTAGTTTTTTTCAAATAATTTGAAAACTGTTTTTCTTAGATACTTCAAATTTGGTATACATATTTTTTTATATAAGGGCAATGTAAATATAGAATTTGGTGAGAATACATATACAGGATGTTCTCTTTCTAGTACCTGTGCGCTACTGGCTATCCTATAACTTTTTTGTGTCTACGCCAATGACGACATAAGTTATATTTTTTAAAATAAGCACTATTTTAGAAGATTTTTTGCCTCTTACAAAATTTTGATATCGTTTATGGACTTCGAGTAAAATTGGCATTTTTTACACATTAAATAATATAAAATCAGTTTAAGATAATTAGAACAGTCTACTACTAGGTGCCATATAACAAAGAAACAAATTCATAACAATAATAAAAAGGTTCAGTCTCAAGCGAGGTGATTTATACTTTTGCTGAACAAACTGATATGTTATTAAATTTGGGTTATTGTGAAGGAAATTGTTGTGCTACTATTCGACCATATGCTGAAAGATTTCCTAATCGAAGAACTTAAAATCACAAAAATTTGCTAATGCGGAAAGACGCCTTCGGGAAACAAGACGTTTTTTTACCAGGAACATTAAATCCTGGAACTATTCAGCTGGAAGAACAAATTTTGGAAAGGATCGAAGAAATTCCTCAGTTGAAAAAGTTTCGTTAATAGAGTATTAAAAGACCAGTTATTACAGGTTACTATCCTAATAGGTGGATAGGTAGAGGAAATAATGCCCTTTTAAAATGACCACCTCGATCCCCGGATCTAAACCCATATAACTATTTCCTTTGAAAAGCGTAGAGGACTACAGTTTATAACTGATAGTAATAGATACAGAAAACGGATAATGGGAAAGAATACATGAAAAATACATGAATACATGAAATTAATGTTATGTGAGGTAATGCACAATTATTGGATAAAATTCATTTTAATATTCGAAAAACTAATACTTGCGTTTAAGAACAAGGAAGTCACTTCGAGCATTTACTGTAATATTATTTTAATGATATGATTATAAAAACTATAAATTTAGATTTATTTAAAATGTTAACGTTGACTTTCTTACATTATTAGTTGATATTGTTTATTTAAAATATTAATGTTGATTTTTATTTTATTGATTGATAATACTAAGCTAAAAATGTANTAAAATGTTAATGTTGACTTTCTTACATTATTAGTTGATATTGTTTATTTAAAATATTAATGTTGATTTTTATTTTTATGATAATACTAAGACTAAAAATGTATAGTTATTTTTTTTAATGTGACGTTTTTTCATTATTATTCCCTGCATTGAGGCTGCAGTTATAAATAATTTTTTACAAATCGGAATATTTGCCTATATTTAATGTATAAAAATGCCAATTTTACTCGAAATCCATAAACGATATCAAAATTTTGTAAGAGCAAAAAAATCATCTAAAATAGTGCTTATTCTTAAAAATTTAAATTCTGGCATTACTATTCTATATTTAGAAGGCGTGCACTTTTGTATATAGGTAAGTTAGGCTAAATAGTCCTATTTTCATCTAAGGAACCTGTGGTCAAGCGTTGTCCAAGCGTTTTTCAGGGACACCCTGTATATTGTCATGTACAAAACATACAAAATAAGCTCTGCTTTGTTGACAATCCTTTTTTTTTGCAGCCATTACTGCAGAGACGTTTTCCATAAGAAGTGCAGACAAAACTACCAGCCTCTGACGCTTTTCGTATACGAAGAAGGTAAAATACAATTCGATAAGTTCCTGGTACCCACTACTTGCAAGTGCTGCGCTGAATAACGGATTGGCTCTTCGTCGTCAGGTCCTTCTCATTATAACGATAACTATGTAAATAAAAACGTCTTGAAAACAGTAAGCGTATTTATTAAAAAAAACGCGTTTAGAAGGTATGACACAAACTTGTGTTTCTAAAACTTAGTGCTGACAAGGAGAAGGTAAGGTAGTCGGATTTTTGTAATNGGAATATTTGTCTATATTTAATGTATAAAAATTCCAATTTTACTCGAAATTCATAAACGATGTCAAAATTTTGTAAGAGCAAAAAAATCTTCAAAAATAGTGCTTATCCTTAAAAATATAAATTCTGGCATCACTGGCGTACACACAAAAAAAATACGGGATAGCCAGTGGAACACAGGCACTAGAAAGAGAACATCCTGTATATGTATCATCACCAAAATTTTTTATTTACTTTGAACTTTTATATTGAACGAATATAAAAAAATAATAGTACCAAATTTGAAGTTTCTAAGAAAACTAATTTTCAAATTATTTGAAAAAAACTAGGTTATATATTCTATATTTAGAAGACTATATCTCAGTAGGCGTGCACTTTTGTATATAGGTAAGTTAGGCTAAATAGTCCTATTTTCATCCAAGGAACCTGTGGTCAAGCGTTGTCCATCCTTTTTCAGGGACACCCTGTATATTGTCATGTACAAAACATACAAAATAAGCTCTGCTTTGTTGACAATCCTTTTTTTTTGCAGCCATTACTGCAGAGACGTTTTCCATAAGAAGTGCAGACAAAACTACCAGCCTCTGACGCTTTTCATATACGAAGAAGGTAAAATACAATTCGACAAGTTCCTGGTACCCACTACTTGCAAGTGTTGCGCTGAATAACGGATTGGCTCTTCGTCGTCAGGTCCTTCTCATTATAACGATAACTATGTAAATAAAAACGTCTTGAAAACAGTAAGCGTATTTATTAAAAAAAACGCGTTTAGAAGGTATGACACAAACTTGTGTTTCTAAAACTTAGTGCTGACAAGGAGAAGGTAAGGTAGTCGGATTTTTGTAATTTTTGATATTTATGGTACGTGTAGTTTGGACCTTGAATAAGAATTTTCCGAAGTAGTTCCACGCAACGCAACGTTCATAAATTACCGAGATAATCGATTTTGAAGTTTTACCTGACAGTTAAATTTACTAGATGTGACGCAGTCTTCAACTGGGAGCGTGGCGTAATTGGTAGCGTATATTTTTTTCAAAACTATCATAAAAAAATGAGAAGCAGAAATTTTTTAAGCATCTAGTTTCCTTTCTTTTTCTTTTTCTGATCTCGAAAATTATGAACAAACGAAATATTATGAGAACTGTACGTACGAATATTCTTCAAGTGTTTAATTAACATTTTGAGCTAGATTCTGTGGGTCGTCCACCGTGTTTAAAAAAAACCGCTTACAGAACACAGTGCTCGGGAATAAAAAGTTTCGTTAAATTCCACAAAGGGTAGAGAAGCATCGAAACTATGTGATGAAAGAACAATCTTTCAAAATATTAACGAAATTTGCTTCAACGTCTATATTTTGAAAACAAAATGCGCCTGTAAAAACATAACATTTACACGACATGCTAGATGCTTAAAAAATGTCTGCTTCCCATGTTTCTATGATAATTATCATTCTGGCTTATACTACACTGCGTAAAATGTCAAATACTAAAAATAAAATAAAAAACCTACCTGACCTCGTTTGTTTTTTTTTAAAGAAACTTTATTGTTAATTCATAATACCTAAATATTGTTCATCAACCAATTGTGCATTTTAATGAAATATTTGAAGAATATTTCTAAATATACATAAGTATTTATTATAATATTTCGTTTGTTCATAATTTTCGAGATGAAAAAAATAAAAAACCATAAGGTGCGGTTTGAAAAAAAAAATATATGTCACGTGACGGACTCGAACCAGCGATCTCGTGACTGTCAGTCTCGAATGTTATTAATTAGACCACGCTCCCAGTTGAAAAATGTGTCACATCTAATGGATTTAACTGTCACGTAAAACTTCAAAATCGATTATCTCGGTAATTTATGAACGTTGCGTCGAACTACTTCAGAAAATTCTTATTCAAGATCCAAACTACACGTACTATAAATATCAAAAATTACAAAAATCCGACTACCTTACCTTCTCCTTGTGAGATATAAATATTATACAGGGCGTTTTACAAGCTTTATCACAACCTGTGACAGATGGTAGCTGGGCAAATTTCAAGTATTTTTTGTTATACGAACATAGGTTCGTTTTTAGAAGTTACAAGTTACAAGCATTTAAAAAAAAAACATATTTCATTAATCCAACCTAAAATTCCCTTACCTTTATCATCGCCTTCAATAGGGTATACCTCTGGAAAATGTTGTGGACGCTCTTGCTGTCATTGTATTTCTCCATGAGTCCCACCAGCGCCTTCTTTGCGGTATCGTAGGATTCGTCCATCCTCACTCTCACTGCCCTAAGCCTCTCGTTAGTTTCTATGACTTCCTCCTTGGTGGCACCGGTCGCGGTGCCCTCGTCCTTGACGTCCTGCACGATCCTCCGGACGCTCTGGGTGAATTTTCCCACCAAGTTAGTCGAGCCTGAAGAGAAAATTTAACCGGTTTTGAGTTACTGTGAACGAAGTTACAGTTTAACAACTAATTTACGACCTTCCCCTGTAAGCGTGAAGTTTTATAAGTAACAGGAGCTCTGAAAGCCCTCAGTCGAAGCCAAAACTCATTTCTTTTCGAGGATAAAACAACGGCAGCCTTACTAGGCATTGTTCCTTTGTAATCTGTTGATTTTACAACTTGTTGCACGGCTCACTGTGCCGGCTTGTTTTGAAACTCCATTAAATTAAAATCGGGTACCTTTTTTTAAGTAAAAGCTGCTGCGTTTGGCTACCAAGTTTGCTACTTATCGGTATAACCGTAATGTTAGTAGTAGAAGTAGATAAAGTAGTTTTTTAATGACAATTTTACAATTATCTTGACTGGCAGCAGCAAAACACTAATCAATTTTTTCTGCCGAGTAAAACGGGTTGCATAATTAGTTAAGATACTTGGAAATGGGCAATTTTAACACGAAAGGAGACACAGATGTGAATTCAAGACAAATTTAAAAAAAAAATGCACTGGTGGCGCCATCTTATTCCGCAGTGCAAATGGCATCTTGTAAGGCGACCTAAGCGGCATATTTCGAATAGACAGCGGCCAGGCATTCCAGCGATTTCGGGGACTGGCATAGCTAGGTCGAGAATGAGAGTTGTCCTCGACATTTAACTTAAACGGGCTATTATTAGCTTGAGATCAATTGGTGCTGTTATAGTTTATACTAAAAAGGCAAGTTTCAGTTCGTTTTTGTTGGTAAACACTACCTTTCACATAAAATAAATGCTACAGGTGAGTCTACTGAAACATTTTAGAGATTGGATTTGTAAAAAAGTCATGATTACAAAATGTGACTCTTGCTGTATCTTCTTGCTTATTTTTGAGTAGCGAGAATTAAAAATAAACGTTGTTCCTTACCAGGATATCTCCAGTTACTGTCCTTGTCGTAATAATTACAGTAATTTTTTTAGAAATAAGTTTCATCTCGCAGCTCAGTGAACGTCTGGTGATGTTTATATTATCACGACTGTGAGTCATAAAAACGAAGCATTCAATTAGAAGATAATATATCGTACTGATGGTAATCGTTTCCCCGTTAATAGTTTCCCCGTTAATAGCATAAAATTAGCTGGTCACGAATTACGAATTTGCTTACAATTAATCATACGGATGTTTCATTACGTCCACAGTAGAATATTTGTTGGTATCTGAATGTTGACAGCAATAAGAATATTTTAACAATTATTTACGGAGAAATCGCAATGAAAACAAACATTTGTGACAGCATTACGATGATATGAACGGCAGCACCAGCTGTTGATTTACGGCGACGCAAATACATAAATATCATCAAATGCAGCATATATTCGGAGTTGTATTGACCAATGTCATGTTCTTGTTGTAAAACACCCGTAAATTTAGGATTTCAGCGATTTGGTGAAATATCGGATGCATTTTTGTTTTGTTCTAGATCATGTATTGCTTCCTTGTATACAAGATGTTCCTTTTCTAAATGTACTATCTTTAAGAGTTGATGGGGGACTTTATTTTGAACAAAATCAACTTGATCTGCAAACGATTCACTACAACCACCCTTTGACCTTTTTGAAATAGAATTTCTACACTTACCTACGGTTTTTTTTTAATTTTATGACATATTTCAAATCGTTGATCGATTTTAAACGAAAAATTGTTCTTGCAAAGTTGTAGGAAAAATATAGGATATACAAATCCAAATCTCTAAAGGAAGACACTCATAAATATTGAAATTTGAAGTCTGTATCTTGAGTAATTCATCGAAAACTATGTCCACTCTCAGCCTTTGAACCTAGACCACCTCTTTGTCGATGAAAATCGATTCCCATGCAACTATAACCTTTTTCTCCATAACTCCACCTTTGACAAATTCCTAACCGGTGCCTATGGCACGCCATCGCCCTGGTACAAGGTATTGCCGGAATAATCTTCTAAAGAACATAAAAGTCGATTTGCGGTTGAAAAAGATGAAAGCAATCAGATCGGGCCGATTTTCCCCTCAGTCGAGCGTTCGAGTTGCATAAAAACACCGATCGGGCCGATACAGAGCTGGCAGTCATTTGTCTAACTGCACGGGCTCGGGGGAAATCAATTGTAGTGCAAACGCTGCGTTAACCGATATCGGAGTAGTGATAAGGAACGAGAGGAGGAACGTTTGGAATTATTGCTGTTGCCTTAGAGAGGCAAATAGGTCGTTTTCATAGAGAGCTAGTGGAACCGAGCGAAATCCGCGGTCTGGCGCCTAACGTGGGGCCACGACACAAGACCGTGGCCCTCGTTCCTAGATTAAAACACCGAGACCAACAACTTGAGACACCGTTTTATTTTTTTAATGACAAACATTTGTAAAGTGGTGAAGTCTTACTAAGGCAATTACTTAACATACTTTCGCGTGAATTAAAACTTTCCCAGGGGTCCTCGAGAAGGCCCATCTTCGCCTAATTATTATTATTATTAACAGGCTTACGGAACCAACTTTAAATATTCAATGGGATGTCGCAGACTCTCATTACATTGCAAATTGCATCCTGGGATTCCATTTGCATAATCTGCTTAGCTCTGGCTGAAAACGACGACGAAGTTTTTACTCATTTGCTGTAGCGGCCTCGGTGAAATTGTATTCAATTACCCACAGAACCAGAGCCGCAGGGATGTGTCCAGAAAAACTCGACCGGTTTGGAGAAATAAACTCTAGAGGATATGTAGAACGGGGAGTTACTGAAGACAGGAAAATAAGGTTCTACGATTAAGAACAAAAAAAGTGAGTATTAAAATTGTTCCAAACAAATCTGGGAAACCAAAAACCACTTCATCGGTGTTTGCCCTTCCGCCTCGTCGAACTCGAATCGTAATCCAAGCGATAATTTTACCGAAGTTCCGAAGAGCAATAAAGGTTTTACGGGGTCTGTTAATAATCGTAGCAGGAAATTTAATTAAAGCAGTTCCGCCGAATCAGATCTATTCCAATTAATTTTAACGAATTAATTCAAATAGTATCAAAGGCGGTGGTAATTTCGGTACTGATGATGATCTCTCAATCTTTTTTGTAGCCTATAAAACGAGGTTTGGCCAGTGGTTAGATGAGAAGGATTGTGGGTTGCATAAAACTACTTTGTACATCGCACAAAATTATTATTATACAACAGGAAAATTAGCGAAAATAAAAGAGAAACTCGAAAAAAGTCCTATCCGCGAGATTATTGTAAAATTGTCTAAAGGAACATAATACAAGACATCTCTCATCTCGTGAGTCAAAAACTTTTATTAGCTAACTTTTCTATTTAACCAAATAAGTGAGGAAAACAGTTTTTTCACTTTGCAGGGAAAATCATCAATTTTAGCGAAAAGTGACTCTCAGACAGCTTATAGGGAGTAAAACTATCTACAAAATGAGACTTGTTAAATTAAAATCGGTTAATAAACAAAAAAGTTATTGCATAAAAAACAAGAAAAGTGCCCATTTTTTAATTTGTTTATTACTATCGCATTCATTGTTAAAATTTTATAAAACCTATGACAAGTTTAGGGTTTTGTCATACTTCAAAAGTGTGCCAAAAGTGGGCGCTGTAGGTGCAATAGTTTTCGCACAATTCTATTTGTTTATAACGGAGGCTCCAAAAGTTATGCACTTTAAGCCTCTGTACAGGCGTTAATTTTCAACCAAACATGATCCTGAAAGCGTCATTGTAATCTTAAAGACGTAATTAAGCGACCTATTAAAAAATATCACCGTTTTGTTGACATTAACATTCTCAAATTGTGCATTAAAAAAACGTGCGTTTTTCGCTTATAAACAATTAATTACCTTCTACGAAAAAGATAGAAACCAAGAGCGCTGCGGAAAGGAAAACAAAAGAAAACTCGAGACCTCTAGATGTTTTACATCCTTAAGTGCACACCCTCACTTTTTTAAAAGCATCAAAAAGATACAGACAGAGATCAAGAGCGTCACGGGGAGGAAAACAAAAGATAACGTAAGGCCACTAGATATTTTACCGCCTTAAGCCCCCTTTGAAAGTCGAAGGGGCCGAACTTTAGCAGGTAAAGCACTCGTAAAACCATAACGAGACCTGTAGGTCTCAATTACACGGGGCAGGGGGTGAAAATAATAGGAAAATATGGATCGACCGACCTCCTCTCGAAAGAATTTAATTACAAATGCCTTGCAGACACCGCGCTATGTCTTTCAGTTACAATGCTTCTCACTTAGGCGGGGTGGGGGAGGGGGTGGAAGGCATTGTTGTTAGTCCAATTAGGAGCTCGATAAATAACCCCGCCTGGGACTCCTTCCTAGGTGTATAAATAATTCGGGTGCAAGAAGGCGCGGAGGGAATCTTAATTAGAATAAAAAAAATGTGACAGTGAATCGGAATAATTCTTTTATTATTTATATATTTTTTATGTTGCTATGCGAATGTCGTGTAAATAGAGGAAAATACTTTTTTGTTATTTATATAATTTTAAAAGCAACAGATATTTCTGGGCAACATATTTTTTTGGCGTACCCCGTAGATGCTGCAATTCCTTTGTGCAACTAATTAAAAGATAAACCGGCCCCTATCAGCCGCTGGTAGAACAAAGAATAAAAATAATATTTGCGGAGTATGACAAATGTATTTTTAAAACTCCAAAAGCAGCAGTTTTGTTTGGGTAAAATCCAAACATTTTTTTTTTATTGTAAACAAGCCAGAGAAGGTTAAAATGAACCTGAAAGTGCCATTTGGCGCTGACACTATAGTCTGTTTGGAAATGAAAGAGAGTAATAAAACCCCGAGATAAGAACCGGCCATGGGCGTGGTAATATTTCGCTTCAGGTAATTATCGGGTAACACTAATGCTAACAGGTAATGGGTGTACATTAGTATATTTTACTGGATACATCATAGGGCAGGAGCCAGTGTATTGTGACAGATCAATCCAGTCTTAGACTGAATATACGAAGACGTGCTAGTGCAGTAGAGTAAAATTCGACTTGTGTTTAGTGACTATTGTGCCAGTGGATATAATATTGTTTGGGTAAAATGTCGAGCTTATCAGATTACGTACCTGCTAAACGCGTGAAAAGATGTGCGCTGTCTCAGAATGAGAAGATTATTATATTAAATGTATTTAATGCATTGAAAACCAAAATCCTACCAACAGTGTTGACGACATCGTGGAAAAGTGTTCCAAAATGACAGGGTTTGGAAAATCGATTATCTACAGACTTTTAAAGGAAACAAAAAATGAATGTAAATGTAATGTAATGTAAATCCCCCAAAATCTACAGGGAGGTCAAAAGTCTATTCATTAAATTTAAATAAATATTTTGATAATAATATTGAATTTTATTTGAATTACTAAAAACCCTCTTAACCCGGTTATGATGCTTAAAGTAGCCTCATGTTTTGAAATGCTGTTTTCATATTGTTTACTTATAAGAGAAATGGACTGAGAAATTGAAGCGGCATAGACAAAGACGGATTGTCGGGGATTAAATTTTAGCTACCTGCTACAATTTAGTACAACCCGGTCACACAAAGTTTTTTTAAAAGTACACCTCATCATTCAAATATTGAATATAAGCACCAGTACTACATTTATTTACGATTTACATACGTAATAAGCTTTTATTACTCTCTTTCATTTCTAAACAGACTATAACGTTAAATGCTCAGTAAGCGTATGTTCTGATAATCCTGGAATATTAATTTGTTTATAATTTGTACAACGGAAATTTGAAACAGCCGTGTAAATATTTGTTCATTGAGAATTAAGTCCAGTTTCAGCATTCAAGGTTTTTTATTCATTGGTTTATTTCCCGAAGGAAACGCCGAAATACAATAAGAGAAATATACTCATCTAAGTGTGGTAATAACCGGATTCTGCACAATTCTTACATAAATTGTTTGTAAAACCTAAACGTTGATATAAAAAATCAATTATCTTCATCACAACATCCTGCACAGATCATTTACCTAATAAGAAACCGTTGTCTTTGACTTGTGGTTAAATACTGCCGATTCCGTATATCGATTATTTTTTTTTACTAGTGCGGTTTCCAAAACAATTTGATGAGCTGTAATTGATGTATTCTTATACAAACATGCCACTTAAGTTGTCAGTTGAGTGTTAAGTGGTCTGCGACAAATATAGTCCAGTTCAAAGTGGTTATTTATTAAGAAAGTTCATATATTTGATATGAGTATATAGATCGTAGCGATACGATAGTTATTTGCATTATAAAGGAGGTAGGCATCGCTTTTTTCTCTAGTACCTCCCGTTGTCCATAGCAAATATCACGAAATTTTGACAGTAAACTAGCGAAAGATCTACCTCTCCGACGTATGCAATTGCCAACAGATGGCCTCACTTGAAATACCCATTTTTGAAAAGACTAATTGAACTTACTTTGCACCTTACAAAATTTACGAGATATCAACGGTAGGCGAGGAAGAACGGTCCCCACTGTATATCCTTCCTACTACCGGACTATCTCCAAGCCCGGAGTCAAGGCGAGCGGACCACCCCACTCCGGGAGTTTCGTGCGAATAGCCCAAGAGCCACCGACGGCGTGCAAACCGTAATACACAGGTAGAAGCGATGTTTTTCGTCGAAACCCCAGACGTATGTCGTAGTCGAACTCTAAATAATCACCAAGTGACAGTGTAGTTTTTTGTCGTACCTTGTGACGCCACAGTTCTTTACAGTGAGTATCATAAATGGGCAACAGAGGTTGAAAAGTGATGCTCCTCGGTTTACCAGATTTCTAATCGATGCTAGCAAATATATTTTCATGTAAAGCTGTTCTAAATACCTTTTTGGATACGGTGTATCATAGAAATGTGATAATTACATATTCGTGGTTGGTTTCTTACGAAAACAATAACCGTTTAAACATTATCATCAACGTATGGAAATTCTTACACACACCGCTTTGTTAGTTGCTAAATCAGGTATGCTTAGGAATTTATGATAATATGCCAGTATTAATTTGATAATAAATTAATTTAAAGCTTTCTGGTGCTGTAATATAGAACATCAGTAACATTTTTGAGTATGAAGTTCAGCGGTGTGTGTTTGTTTACAAAGGTATGCCACAGGGGTCTAAACTTAGACTCTTTTGGCTTTCTGATATATGTGACGCCTTATATTGTGTTCCTAATATCCAACCCAGTATATTTGACGCAGAGCCACTAAATTGTGATCGGATGTATATTTTTTTTAATCTCATCTGAATCTTCTGGTTCCCAATTGAGATATTAACGACTAATCCAATGACACATCCTTTGCAGTGATTCATTCACTTGCGGAAATAAAAAAAAACGAGTTATTTTAAAGGAAGAGTGTAGGAATAAGTAATGGTCTGAAGCATCTTATTAATTTCTTACCGGTTTCTTAAAATAAATATGAACACGTTGAAAACGAGCTGCCCAAGGTGGTGACGTGTCCGTGATCGATCCAGATTTTTAAATTTTGGTTTTTGCACCATGATCGAATAAAATTTTCTATTTATAGGCGTAACGGGACGCCAAAACATTTCAAGGCCGGAGACATTGATAATAATTAGCGTTCGACTTAAAAATTAAACAACAGCCAAGACGAGACAAATAAGTAATTAAGGACAATTGGAAGAGGCAGCTGTATTCGGTCGAAAATATTATTAACTCCAATTTGCTGTTCCTAATTCTTACGTCGCGCGTCGTGAGAAACTGTTGGACTACATAAAAAGTACGTCACAATTTTTTTAAATTTAGTTCATTATGTCTAAATCTACGTACGCAGCACCCTGTACATTGTAACGGCATCAGTAAGCGATTACTACGATTAGTTTATTTGGTCTTCAACCAACTCGACGGCTAATAAGTCGGTGATAGATAAGGCTACTTATTATGCAGCTGGTGATGGTGCCACACCAAACATATTGGGAATGACCAATCACGGCCTTGTTTGGGCAGCCTTGGAACTCAGATGTGCACATAATTAACATTTATAAGCAGATATTCCTACATATTTGATAATGTCAACTAAAGAAGAAGCGTCGAATAGAAAAAATATATTTCATGAATTATAATAATCTGAACGACCTTGCGTGCAACTCATATTTCGCAGGAAACTAATTTCACCTGTACTCAGCGTTGAATCTATTTAAAGCGGAAGTGCAATTTTGTACTTCCGGAAATATTACTAGCTAATCTCATCCCGGCGCTATGAGAGAGATTTAATCTAAGGTTAAATTCCTAAAATCGACAAAAATTAGGTTCATTACAGCCATTCTGTGTCCAATTTTTATAGTAATTAGAAAGGGAGGTAAATAATTAGGATACATAAGCGCGGAACCCAGAAGCCTTCATTTGTTAATACGGTAAAAGATTATGGCGAAAGCAAGTGGCAGAAATAATTAATAAAACGTTTAATCTGTTTCTTTAACTCCAAATTGAAAAGCATCGCCTTAGAATCTTGAATCTGCAGCGAACCAATTTTGTGCATCTAGATCATCCGTATTTAAAACAAACCTTTATTATTTAACAAGGCGCCGTATATTTTCATAAAACATCTGCACAAGGTCAACAAATATGGAGTGTACATATTCAAACACCAAGACGTCGCCTCTGTAGACGCCTTGACGAAGTAATTGAAGAAACAATTATTTCATTTATTGATTGAAACAAATATCGCATCTAATAGGACCACTGTAGCCGTGGTAATGACCTTGGAAACTAAAACTATTATGTAACACGTAAATATCAATAACAACCAGTCAGTTGTAGCGGCGGTATGCAACTACATGGTATTGTGTGGACGACAATGACCCCAATTACAATTTGAGTGTTTGTTTAAGCAATTTGAAGAGGTGTTAATGTATCAGAAAGCTTTGCTAATTTGACTAAGTTTCCGTTTATCAATTTTAATAGAAATTTCAGAAACGTCATGGCTTCGTCAACTGAAATTTTACTACGTCGATCACAAACTTGTGGTTTTAGTGTCATATTAATCAAAATTGTTGGGCAGACTTTAGGCAACGCTGCAATCTCGCCTGGATGCCTTGAAGTCATGCGTTGTGGTATTTGAGAGACACATATTTGTTCCTATAAAAAGATATTTAGTAAAGTAGTTAATTTCATGCTTATAGAATGTAGATGATTGTCCCGAGAGGTCGACGGCTTGTACTACTGACGAAGTTGGCTCAGAAAAAGGACATTAATGTAACGGATTTGTATATCAACAACAGTTTTTAGTGTCATTTATGCTTTGCCAAACAATTACCTGCATGACGTTTTTTAATAGGTATTTCTTTGTATTTGAAAGGGTAAACTAAGCTAATGCTTTGTGAAATTATACATACGGAAAATTAAAAAAGTATTAGAGTTTTTCTAAACTCAAATTCTGCCTGGTTTGAAGATTAATTTGTTTGTTGCCGCATTGTAGACGATCGTAAAGAACTTTAGTTTTTCTTGCTTTTTTTTTCAAAAACGTCTGTCACGTTTATCAGGTAGCCACTTTGATTAGAACAACCTTAATTTACCATTTTCAAGGTCCATTTTTTCAGCTTCGACTAAAAGAACTGATATAGTAGTTTTATTGCAGTTACCCAGCGATTTCTACACTCATTTTCGGGGAATCCCCGACCACAAGAGACATGAATGATGCCGATTATCGTAAACAAACAATGATTCTTGTGCAGGAAAAAGCATACGCCAGCTTCGCTGGAATTTCCAAACGGGCGCGTTGGCAATTTATTTTTTAGTTTTTATTTATTTGCCGACGAACAAACCACTTAAAAGTAGTAGTCGAAAGCCATGTGGATGCTGCCAAACGACCGGGAATTTTGGTTTATATCAAGTGTAATTAACGAAGCGACTTTATTAATGAGCTATCCTCCTCGTAAATAATAAATTGTTCCGCAGCATAAATTTTTTTCGTCCAAGTACCCTTGACATTTGGACGAAATTCGATGCAGATTAAAAACGCAAACACAATATGGCAGCTTCTCTAAGAAACAGATATTTTTAAGCTAGATCGTTTCGTCATAATTAATTGACGAAACATTGAAGACACAAAGTACGTAAATTTACTCATGCTCGGATGTAATTACACTTATTTTTCACACTTAAAGCACACCAAACACAATAAGTTCACTTACATTTGACTGGTTTGTCGTTTGCTTTACGGACAGACATTTTTAGCCCTCCCTATCGACTTTTAGTTAAACTCCTGCTCATTGGTGTTGAATTTCTAGAAAAAGAGTCAAAAATATTATTAAAACATCAGTTGCCGCTAGGAAATCTTCTTTATGCACCCATTTTTATAAAAAAAATAGGCTATACGGAGAAGGGACGTCAAATTAATAGTTTTAGAGATATTCAGAAGTTATAGTCGTTGGATTTAATTTTAACACACTGTAGCAATCTTGTTTTATGTAGGAATCTTTTTTTTATAATATATAGGATGTAATTATGAATTTTATGGCCGTTTTATGGCTAGAAAGAGCAGTGTGTTATTTACGTCTTAGGAGTTTAATAATTTCATTAAATACACCTTTATTAATACTGCAGTTTTAGTTATATACTGCGTTGTTTATTCATGCATTAAAAGTTAATGTCAGAGTTAGGAAAATATGTCAGTAGGTATTTGAAGATAAAATTCTGTCTTTGAAATTTTTTCTGAACATTTTTCATGTAGTTCAGAGTACCACAAATTGTTCGACTGTATTTCTCTATCGTTTTTTTTTCGTTAAAATTGCTGTTTAAAAATAAATAAAGGGACTGAGATCTTTTGAGTAACAAAAGACGTTTGAAATGTCAAAAGGATATGTTTTTTTATGCATTTTTGGAACATTCCTATTATGTTACCTGTTCAAATAGATCTACGTATTTGGAATCGTATCAATCAGTCCGTAATTTCTATTTATGGAAATTAGCCGTACAAAAATTCATAAATTTCTGCAATACAGGTATATTACATCACCCGACTTATCAGCATATTGAATCACGACTGTACATTATTTCCGTGTTCCCAAACAAATTGATTGCGGTAACAAAGTTAATAGTTTACAGCTTTCATTATAAAAAATAAAAGACGCATATTTTATTATTTAATTTACAAGGACCAGAATGGTATGGCCTCTAATACCACCAGACCTCGGTCCTATCAAGCGCAATCACAGCATAATATACACGTCAGTTCTAAAAGGGATTTCAGCTTTCTATTTTCCAAAACTTTCCACACAAGATTGTCGCAGCAATTTCCAAAGTCGTCAAATAAAAGTTTAATAAGATGAAGGATTTTACGGCGTATTCAGTTTATTGGGGACCGGGAAACTTCTCGAGTACGTTTCTGAGGTAGTAAAGACGTATTTAAGAAGTTTTATTTGTTCCTCTACCACTGATTAACCACAAACTAGAGATACAAGATAAGAAACGTAGTACACTACTACCCAGAAATTTTGTATAAGAAGAACAAAATGATTCTGATGTTTAAAACGACTTTACACAATATGAGAATTGCGCGAAAGAAAAATAAACTTCATATAACACGTCACGTAATTAGGGAAGTCTAACTTTTACGAACTGAAGACAAATTTAGTGTGGAATAAAGTTTATTATAAGCAAAATATGCTAGACTAACGCTTCCATGTGTGGGGAGCAGGCAGATGAATAATTTAAGATTTTTCCACGCCCTTTGAGTCACGTTTTAGCATGATTCGCCTTAATGTGCTTATGAATAGCGTAATTTTAAATGTGTCTCATTGTACTACTATTTTTAGGAATTCTTCTGTGCTTTTTTTCAATAAATAAGCTTATTTTAATAGATCTCTTTCAATATTAATAAATAGAAGTCGATAAAAACATTTATACAAATATCGGATGATCCACGTATTAAAAACTCTTCGTCCTCCTTATTAGTCCAATTAAATAAGCCTTTAAATCGAAATTTTGGTCAACTTGCCTGAATTTTTGATATGAGTTAGTTTGAGGTATGTTATAACAATAAGTGACGGTAATTTTTTGTTCAACCCCCGGCCAAGGGTGAAAAAAGATAAAGCAAAGGGGTTTTTCAAGATAAATCAAAACGGGTAAGGGCTAGAAAAAAAAGTCTCTTATAAAAGCTGTAGAGCAAAAATTTGTACATAAAAATGATCCACTGAATTTTTCTTCTACTATTAAAATTAACAGAGTTACAGATGATATCAGAAATTTTAAACAATCATAAGCAGAAAAATAAACGAATTTCAAAAGTTTTTTATCAGTCTACTCTAAAAAGTATAAAAAACATTAACAGTTTTAATGTACTAAAATTGTCAATGTGTTTATATATATTATTATTAATTAGATATTTCAAAATATTAAGCTTATAAAGATTGACATGAATGTTTCTCAACTGTGATGTGATGGCTCAGAGCGTAACGCGTTGTACTGTCACGCTGGGGTCCTGGGTTCGATCCCTGATACAGGTATAACTTTTTTTCAATTAATATTTATTTCAAATAACATGAAAATTAAAGTCGGCATATAATTCAAACAATTTGATAAACTTTTCAAGTTAGAAGAAATTTTAAACACCGCAGCGCACCGCTGAGGTTGTGACGACGTCGATACACTGTTGCCAATTAGGATGTTCAACTTAGGTGTGTGTTTAGTATTTACATTGTGAAAAGGTGACGATTTGATTCTTAAAAAAGTTGTGGAAAATAATACTTTATTATAACCTTTGTGTCAATCGTATAAAAATTGTAAATAATTGTACATAAAAATGGCCTCTTGACTTTTTCTTGTATTATTAAAATTAACAGAGGTTGGAAGGCTTGAAGTTAAGGGAAGATTTCAGAAATTTAAAAAAATCATAAGCAGAAAAATGAATGAATTTTGTAAGTTTCTTTTCGATCTACTCTAAAAAATGTAACCATTCTTTTCAGAGAAATGGATATATTTTTTAATTTTTAATAAGAAAGTTATAACAATTTCAAATTTGTAGTTCACCCACCCTAAACAGAGATTTTAACGAAAACCCCGAAACAGGTCAATTTAATTTTGTCAATTTGTTTACATAAATCATATTTTTAAGTCTTTTTGAGTAAATATGATTTTTTTATAAATAAAAATATAGTTTTTCTGAAATAAAAAATAAGCGTAGCAACCCCGAAACACGGAATCACTTGCGAAATATTTGTTTTTTTATCATAAGTAATTTTCATTTTGTTTCATTTCAAAATATTGATTAGAACCCCAGAAATTTTGAAAAAACTGTTTTGGGGGCGAACTTTCAGGGTGTATTTCACCCCGTAAATATGTTTTTCCGCCGATAAAAAAATACGTGTCTCTTTACATTTTTTAGAGTAGATTGAAAAAAAAAATACAAAATTCCATCGTCTTTCTGCTCGTTATGATTTTTTTAAATTTCTGAAATCTTCCCTTAATTTCTAGCCTCCCTAACTCTGTTAATTTTAATAGTACAATAAAAAGTCAAGATGCCATTTTTATGTAGAATTGTATGCTTTACAAATTTTATACGAAATTTTTTTTTCTAGCCCTTGCCCCTTTCGAGTTATCTTGAAAAACTCCTTTGTTTTATCTTTTTTCACCCTTGGCCGGGGGTTGAACAAAAAATTACTGTGACTTATTGTTATAATATACCTCAAACTAACTCATATAAAAAATTCAGGCAAGTTGACCAAAATTTCGATTTAAATGCTTATTTAATTGGACTATTATATCAGCTTCTAATATAGCCAATACTGTACGTCACAATAGTGATTAAATGCCTCTGTTCTTTCCAACCGCTTTGGAAAGTCAGGAAAATTCGTCATACCGACAAGGAAGTTGTATCGGTTCGAACTTTGAAATATGGACAGAAAAATTAAATTCCTCACCTTTCATTTGTTTCTTAAAATGTTATAACAATGAGGGTGTAGTATTCAGGTGAAAATTCCGAGAATATTATATGACTCGTTCAGGTTTTGTAATAGTTTATCCAACGGTTTTAAGTGGAAATGCTGAAAAATTAAACCACATTGTATACCAGTTGCCTAACGAAAGGATGAAGTTATTAACCAATGCAGGGAAACATAACTGAAAATATTCGTTAGTCAACTTTATACACGTAGCCTCAGAAATTTAAATCATCAGACACAACATCTTTTGTGTAATATTTTTCTTTTTGAAAACCTCTTGGTTTTAAGATAATATAATTGTTTAAAACTTTAATTACCCGCTACTGGAGAATAAGTTAACACGCTTAGCTGAGATAATAATGCACAAAAAGTTGTTGATTATGTAGAGCTAAACAATCTTTACTTAAAAGTATAGTTTGTTCTTTCCCAATAAGATAAACTCGTAGACTATATATATTTGCTCCGAAAAGGTTCTGAACTGGTATAATATATATTCAAATGTCGTTGGAAATGTTTAGGAGTGCTTGCTCTTCAACTGAACAATAGAAGAAATATATTTTCAAAATATAAATATAAACCGACATTGACCTATCACGATACTTTTTAATCTACATCACCTGTGTGCCACCAGTGAGATAAGATCGATACACTTATCTGGTCTCACTATAAAATATTCTGAAAACAATAAGAACAAATAGAGAACTAGAGATAGGCCAAGATATTTGGTTCTCAGAAACATGTGAAATGTAACATTGAAATAAGGTTTATAAACCTTTGATAATCTTGTTACAGTAATTAAGACGAACAAGCTTAACACTTAAATATCATTTTATGGCGCTTATTGTGTCAAGTATACAATAATCTGCACACCTGTCACTTTATAACCTTAACAAATAACTAGTAGGGCTTCTACAAAAGCAGTTATTTCAGAAGGTACTCGAGAAACTACCTGTTATGTCATGTAAACCTCAGTTCGGGCTACCCAGTCAAGTTATTCTGGTATTGTTGAGCTCGAGAGAAGAGATTAATTTATTAGTTTCATTAAGCGTAGGATTCTGTCAGTTATTTCGACTATAATAAAAATATTGAGTAATCTAATTTTTTAAATATAATTGTTTTACAATTAGTTGCTGCGAATTTGAAGGATTCATCCTGTACATTCTAAGATCTATGACGGCTAATCAAACAGTATTCTGATATTTCAAACGCAATCCTTTAATAGCCCATTAGATAGTCATTTGTTCAGGCCAGCCTTGATATTTTTACCGAGTTTGTAACACCTTTCCAAATGGACAAGTCTTGTAATAGTATCGATTAATTGTTCCTATAAAAGATTGAATTCAATCCTTACATTAAAAAAAAACACGTTTAATACTTTTACTAGTTACACTGCGGTTATCTTGGTATGCAAATCGAGGTGAGTAGGTACGATTATTTGCAAATCACGCTGCTAAGCCAAAAATCAACTTTGGTGATTAAGAGGAAATAAAGTGTTATGGCGGATGTCATGAAAGTAAATAAATCGAGTCGGCGGCGTCTACAAAAAGGAAATGCGATAAAGTGACTAATCGGGATTGCTGATGAAGAACGTCGGATAGTAAGGTGTCGAATTTCTTGTTAGTTTTTGAAGAACACTTCTTCCAGTGTAAAAGGTAGACAGTTTTGCATCTCTACAGAGAAACTTTAAGTTTCTGTTTGGAAATTGCGATTTGAAGGTTCAAAAAGTCATATCCTAAGGGAAAAATAAAAAAAATCGTTTGTTCTTTAAGCTGCTCAATTAAAACGATTTTTGCATTAATGCTTAAAAAAATAATGTGCAACGTCTACTGATAAATAGCTTCATTTTATGAAGGTATTAATAAAACAAATTAAAGTTAATCTGCTGTCGAAATTACATCGTTTATAAATTACCAGGGCATCATTTACCTTCATTAAAAACGATTATGTGTTAAATGAACGTCATTACTATCACCAATAACCTTTCACACTAGAAAAACTATCTAGTGTGTGAGTTAGACATTAAACTATGAATTAATTTTCCGTCATTTTATTCAATCCGTTGCCGAGGTGAAAGCGAGCGCAGCAATTCACTTTTCATGAATTTTTTTCAGCGGAAATTGCTTGAACGAATATTATAAGTTTAAAGTTTCTGCGCTTATTTTTTTTAGTGACTCAGTGAATTTTCAATGACCGCGTATGATCTTTGATCGGCATCGATGACTTCGATACCTGAAAAAACACGTACCGCTTTCAGAGAACTTTGAGATCACTTTACAGATGGGTATCCTGAAGCTCCGGTGACGTGTTTTGGAAGTGTGTACACAAACTATAGTGTTCGGGCTAGGATATAATACACTTTCCCGCCGGGTCAGATTCAGTTTCTCCTCTGTCACGTGTAGGCAGTAGAATCTTACGCTTAGAGCTAGTTCACTCGTCTGTGCCGTTTGTTTTGCTGTAATACTTCGTAGTACGGATTGACAGTTCAGGTATTTACTGATTATTATTTAATTTAACCAGATATTATTTCATCATTTTGGGTTAATTATTACAAATTATTAGGATTAAAATAATGTGTCATTATCGGAATACGAATTGGAAAAATTTGTATTTAAGAAATTGAATTTAAATAATGTCGCAAATCAATTTAAAGGAATATTTCACTACCAACTTTTCTCTTTTAAAATTTAATTTAAATAAATACCTATTTTATCCGAGTTTTTTACTTATATCTTGGAACCTATGCATTTTGGAAGAATATTGAAGAGGAAAAAAGTTTGGGAATTAAATTTTGCACAATATACTGTAAGTTAAAAATGTTTAAATTTATTAGCCATGTTGCAAAATAGCAATAATTGATGAAAAAAAGGCAAAATAATCAAGTTTTTTGGAAAATTTTTTTAAAATATGTATTTTAATTGCTCCGAGAGCATTTTAATTTTGGTAAAAAAGACTTTATAGTATAATAAAACAACACTCCAGAGTTCATTAAAATCGGTTAGATAGTTTTCGCTAAATAATTTTTTGAAAAAAATTTTGAAAAAAAATGTTCGAATTTTCAAAATGTTGCCTCAAATAAAGCATCTAGACGCTTGAACATTTTTACACATAGAAAAGACCGCTCAACTTTTCAAATAGTTTTTGAAAAATTGAAATCGGTTGATTAGGACAGCCACAGTAAATTTTTAAAGTTAACACTCATTTTTTTTATTTTTAATCAATTATATTACATTTATCAGTTTGCAATTTAGTTTTTTTCACAAATTATAATTTTAAAGTAATATTGTTTCTTAATTTTATGTGTACTTAACAAAAAAATTAATTTCCAAATAAAAAAAAATAATTTGTTTAAATAAAAACAATTAAAATAATTGTAATAATTATTACTAAATATATTCATATTCAGAGTGTTGAAATATATACATAAAAATCGAAAAATCTTTTCTAAATTTAAAAAAAAAATTATTTTGCGAAAATTATAGAACCGATATTTATATTCAGACTGTTGAAATATATACATAAAAATCGCAAAATTTTTTCTAAATTTAAAAAAAAAATTATTTTGCGAAAATTATAGAACCGATTTTAATGAAATTTAGTGCGTTGTTTTATTATACTCTAAAAAATTTTTTACCAAAATTACAATGCCCTCGGAGCAATTAAAATATTTAAAAAAAATTATCTGAAAAAACTTAATTATTTAGCATTTTTTTCATCAATTATTGCTATTTTGCAACATCGATAATAAATTTAAACATTTTTAAGTTGCAGTATATTATGCAAAATTCAATTCTAAATCTTTTTTTCATCTTCAATATGCTTCCAAAATGCATAGATTTCAAGATATAAATAAAAAACAGATAAAATAGGTATTTTTTTAAATTTTTTAAACATCTTTGCAATTTTGGAAAAGTTCCGGACCTCGCCCAGATCTAGGGATCTACACTTTCATTAAGTGAATTGTACTGAAGATATTCCAGCAAAAATTAGCTTGCGCCCTCTTACATCCAAGAAGTGGCATAATTCGACAAATCCGCCCTGGTATATAGTCCAATTAAATGGGCCTAGACTGACGCAGGGTCAGTTAGCTTGATTATTCTGCTTTAGTTTTTCTCGACAATTTTACATTAGATACTGCTTGAATTAAAAAAAAAATAATGTTACGAGTAAACGAATTCAGCGATTTTAATTTATGCACAGCATCATTTCTTTGACATTTGTGTTATCCGAGCATTGTTGTCGCCCTTGATATGCCAATCTTCCTTCCAAAACAGCCTTTGCTTACCGTATCCATTTCAGAACTAAAAATAACAGTGACGTAACTAAGTTTCAGTAGAACTAACGTTTAAAAAAATGAATATGTTAATCGAGTCTACTACTACATCCAATAAATTAAGTTGTTTGCTAATCTTTCCGTCCAATATTGTTTATAGCTGCTTTGTTAATGTTAAATCACAAACGTAAAAACAGAACAACTCCTTTATTATCTTAAAAAAATAGTTTTTTATTTTAAGAGACAGATTTTTAATTTCAGTTCCTGTTCTTAAAACATAAAATTTTAATATTAACTGTAAATGTAGATGTATTCTTTCACTTGTAACGGCATTAAGTTAATTATTATATTTAGAAATATCGCTGCTCCCATAAAAAGTTATGCAACAAATTCAGAGACCTTTTAAATTTTCCTTAATCGCTCATTAAAAGTTATCTTGTCCAATACAGGATGTTTTGTTTCCTCAAAAGTGCATCCTGCATATACTTTCGTAATTTTTCTGACGTTAGTAGCTTTGATAATATTTTTTTAACAAGTTTAGCGTATTTTTCGTTTATCATCCATCATACACAAACAATTTAAATATTAAAATGCAAAATCCCTCTGTATGAACTACCACAGTCTCAAAGCAACAACTTAGCCGTCTCCCAAACTAATCAATCACCCCCGCGATTCGACTAATGAGGATAAAATTGCACATTATCCGCCAGACCGGGAGCCCTAGCGGCTTAATGATCTAATTTATTTTTTTTCGGCCCCTCCCCCTTCGTCCGAGCCGAGAACCAGCCGTTCACGCTTATTTTGACACAGAGAGGGCCTTAATTATGTATTCCTTTATTGTAAACGCGGATTTTGGTGAAGTGGCTCGAAAATGCCATTAAAGGAAGTTTTATAAGAAAAAGAAGCCCTGCGAACTGGTCAGATTTCCTGACTGCTAATTTAGGGAAATGAATTGCCGGAGAATAAGACGCAAATTTTAATGTTTCGATGATAAATGGCAGTATTTCGGTTCGTTTTTACTTTTATTGCTGTTGCACGGAATTATTTTCATTCCCCTTTCCTATTTACTCAAAAAAAAAAATGAATGTCGTTTCAAATGGATTACTCAAAGCAATCTCTTTGTACACATAATTTAAATAAAATTTGGGATGAGGTAAGGGCCATTTTCAATTGAAAGTATTGTCTTTGGGATTTGACAGAAACGATCAATCAATCAACGTCATCAATTTTTCTAGAAATATACCAAATTTTTTTCTCCTGTTAAAAAGCTCTCTTTTTTCTAATAAACTTTTATTAGAGAAATTTTTCTGTATTAGTTCCCGTTTAAAAGTTATAAGCAATATCGTCCTAAAGTCTAGATATGTTAATATTGTTTTGTACCCGTCGGTCAATTATTTGATTTTTCCGAGCAGAAAGTGCATCTTCATTTCGTCGCAAGGTCGTCTCCAATCTTGTAAAGGTTCTACGATCAGGAATGAGACGCTCTGGATACTTTTCTCGATATAACTCTACAGCTCTTCTTGAATTCTTTTGTGACTCGCCGTAAATTAGCAACATATCAACCTTTTCTGAACGAGAAAACATTTTGTAAGCACAAAAGTTATACATTTGACGTTCGTATTGAGTAATGACAAGTATTTTGTGACATTTATGCACTTTAAACAACGAACATTCAATTATTTTCCAATGACTACTTGATCCTTTCATCGCTAATGTGATTTTTAGGCGATATTTCTTTTGAGACTCTTTTGGACAATATTGCTTATAACTTTTAAACGGGCAATAAAAAAGTGAAAAAGTTTTAGATATTTGGCATCAATGTTACTAATAATAAAGAACGGAAAAAATATCGACCAAATTTTTGGAAATTATTTTGCTTAATCATAGTAATTTTTAGAAAAACTACTTAATGCTGCAATTTTGAGATTTAAACCAAATTTGTACTATGTTTTAAACTAAACATTTCCAATAGAATTCTAGAAACGAAAATTGCGCCACAAAAAGTATTGAAAGCAGTGAAATACGATTTAAATTTAAATTAAACGTTACGCATCTTCATATCCTTCGCGGCTTAACCGACCCTTCCACCACCGGTCATCCCGCATCACCCCATGCCACAATCCCCGCTAGCACAATTCACCACCCCACTGACCAGCATCAATTGTTCCAGGATGACACCGGCATGCCTCTTTGCCGCAGCGCTGGCGCTGGCCGCCGCGCTCGCCAGCCCCGTAGCTTCCTTCCCAGATCGATACAAGGACGGGTCCCGTGCTCGTAGCCACCCCGCCGAAGCAACAGTTCCCCAGGACGACGCGGACCGCCAGAAGAGGGCCTACTCCTCCTGGACGGACTACGAGGGCTTCACCAGGTGGAAGCCGTCGCCGTACCAGCTCAGCAGGCCGTACTTCATCCCCGTGTACGGCGCCGCGGGGAAGGTACCCATCTACTTCCCCCCGCAGAAGCTGCACCTGAACCCCGGCACGCCCTTGGATAATCCGTTACCCAACAGGCCGTTCAGGGGCCCTGGGTACCTTCCTCCCACAACGGAGAAGGCAATCACTATGACGATCACCAACAGGTTCAACGATGACGAAGACGACAGACCTGTTTGGGGTGCCTCTATGGACGAGAACGCGTCGACCGTCATCCCTACAAGGTTCCCGAAGGTTTCTGACACCACAGAGTTTCCTCCACTTATCCATGACATTAGCAAGGGCTCAAACGCGTTGGCTGCTGAGTCGGAAGACGTGGAATCAGCGCCTGCGTCGAGGATAACGACGATTGCGCCTCCACGTGCAGGGCCGAGTAACTGCGCTTGGGCCATAGTGTCCTGTTGTTCTGCAAGCTCCACCAGGGTGCCGGATAGCTGTTTCGAGCAACGGGGGTGTCCCGGGCCCTTCTGGGGGATGAGTCCGTGTGATTCCGAGTTCGCCAAATCCGCTATAGCATCCGCTTTGAATTATTATCAGTCGAGATAGTGATTTGAAGGGGCTTTGTAAGTTATGGGTGTATATATTTGTGATATGCTATGTATATTGTTTGAAGGATTGTCCAGAAGCGAAATCAACAGTTTTGTACAGCACCAAGTGCTGTTTTAAAACCGTACTATTAGAGTTAGGATAGGAGTTAGGATAACAACAAAAATTGACTGTAAGAATGAGATATTCAGGAGGAGAAGAACTATTACAATATTTTGTTTTGATTAGATTGGGGAAAAAACTATGAGAAAACAGCAAAGAGAAACAGATTCAGTTTTCTAGTATTAAAAGCGCAAATGGTCCTATGATTTTTTGTATTAAGTGGTTCGGGTCTGTTCGGTACACCCTGTATATCATATTAGTCATGTTTTAATGACGACACATTTCGTGAGATTCTATACAGTGAATAGGAATATGTTAACGACGTATTTGACGCTTCACTTTACAATTCTTACTCCCGATGTGCTAATAACTTATGTATCACAGAAAAATTCATTTTTTTATTGCGTTGTTTTATTTAGAAAACGAAAAAGTGCTCATCCTTGCATTTTTTAAATTATTTATTATTGTTAAAGCTTCGTTGTGTCCTAGTTTATGATATCTTCAAATCCTAAACAATCATTTCAAAAATCTACATAAACTAGATTTTTTATAACTTCGTTCTTTCAAGTAACAGTCAATTTTCCCGTGACGTCACTTCTATTTGGACCCGTTTTTTTTTTTCATTCTAAAACAGCGTCCTGTGAAATGTCGCTCGAATGCGCCGGATGTGACGTCGTAGTGGAAAACTATCCGATTGAATAAACCACTCTCCGGCTACAATATGTCGCGATGGCAGCGGTTGCTCTAATTAAATTTTCCGATTTTCCAACGAAAATTCCGAGGGAATCGCGAGTTAGCTTTAACGTAGCCTTAGGACGTGTATGTTAAGATTAATTGTAAATACAGGTGCTCTATTTATTAATAAAAATATTCGAAAGTGTAGCAAATTTTTATCTATGACATCCACGCTGCAGATAATTGCAGTATTGCAAATATCTGACTGATTTTCCTTTGTTTCTGTGCGCAAAAAATGCGCATTCCTAGCAACCACGCCTGAATAATGAAAAAATATTTAAATAGCGTCTATGAAATATTTATTGTTTGTTAGCTAACAGCGCCAGCGATATGAATGTATATAAATATTTAATGTTTACTTTGTATGGAAACTGTTGTTTGAAAGTGTTTAGATGTAGTTTAACTGCTCAGGATGGAAAACAGTGTTGTGCAAATTCATTTCTTTCAATGAATCACTGGATTATCTTTTGTTTTTGAGATACAGGGTATCATAAATGACGATCTTTTAGAAAAAACAATGTATTAACACCATTTTTCAAAACACACACGAGATTTTACTGAATAGAAGGTATACATATTTTTTTGTGGAATTGTGCCGTAATATTCTTAAGGAGGTATATCGGGTTTACTCAAATGCACAGATGTACTTGAAATTTATATAGCGTATTACCCAATGCTCCCTCTGTGCATAATATTTTTTGAATTTTTTTTAATCTAGTTTTTGAGATATTGTTGTTGAAAATTGTTCATTTTAATACGGCGAAGATGGATGGTGCGGCTCTTTTTTTGCCCATAACTGAGAAGAAAATTGTGAAACAAAACTTTTCCATAGCTGTATTAATTAGAAACAGAAACCAATAATTGCATTTCTGTCTGACTTGAGGATTAATGTGGCAACGTCGCAATCAGCTGACAGCAAGGAGGGAATACATTTGAAAGACTTGATAAAAACGAAATTGTTTCAAACATAAATTTTTCCCAAATCCCATGTACATTGTTATCAACAATAAATTATCCACAACAGATGATTTTTTGTAATATTTTTAAAAAACTATATTAATTAAAAAACACTAGGAAGCTGTGATATATTTATTGGAATAAAAAATACAGTTGGTAAATCCTTTCAATATATTTAATGGTTTATAAAAACATTGTAATCATTACCCCGCAATGTTTAGGGTTACATAAAGTTTTCTTTACTTGATTAATATAATTAGTAATACTTGAGCTAAAAGCATTTGTACGGAATAACAAAGGAACATAAATATTTCTCAGCAAAGTTTATATCTAAAAAATTAGTTATAGTTGCAAAACTTTTGTAACATTACTAAAATAGAGATGAAAAACACGAACAGTGAGTAATAATGTAATTTCTATCACAGAACCTTCAAAATTGCATCCAACATTTTCTTTGACTTGGACGAGAGATGGGCGCGAGTGTCATTTCATTTCTTTAGAACTAAATTAACATAATTCTCGTTGTTTTACCAGTTCACATGATTTACGGATTTTAAATAAAGGATACAAATCTTCGCGAGGATAATACGATATATTTGCTATATATAATAATTATATTGTACATAGTTTACACACAATACATTTTTGAACGCGTACGCATCTTTACCCGAATTTGACGCGCAATATCTCCGATGTCCGAGGTCTGTAGGTTCGCAGTGTGTACAACTGCTAGTCAATTATTAGCGCTGTTGCCACATCTACATAGTCTTTATGTGTTCATTAAATATAATTTAAAACTACTTAAATATGATATTTTTATGTTGTTAATTAGTCAATATGTATGCTATGTGCATATGAGTAGATTTATTTGCTATATAGATAATGTTTATAGCAAATAATTTCAACAGAATTAAATTTTTTCAAATTGGCAACGGGCTTTAGTCCCATAAGAAAGGCATAGGACCCCCCGCGCTCTTCACTTACCTCGGACCCCGATTCACCTCCTTAACATGCGCTATTTTGCACAAAATTGATGGCCACAATAATACAGTAATTTTTTACAATGAATTTTTTCGACGTACAAACTAAATTGATTAGCGGGCTTTGCGGGGACGCCCTGTATACCAGTGGGAGCTCGTACTAGCCCGGAGGAACGAAATGATATCCCAAGGGTCCAAAAGGGCCACCTCAGCGGTCACAACGACCCCATTTATAGACCCTACGAGGGGGCGGATGGGGTAGTAGGGAAATGGGGTAGATCACTCCTATCGCCCGGCAACCCCTAAAGATTAAAACGGTTTTCATGAAAGGCTACACAGAGAAGCTCTCTGAAACGGAAGACTAAAAGTCAAGCACTTTCGTGAATAGGTAACAGGTATTTTGGGCGTTGTTGGGATTTGTAAGGGCCTGTTCTATTTCATTCATTGTTAAAAGCATGTATTTTATTTTAAGTGTATCAAATGCAGAAACAACGTTCTGAAAAATTTGAATTTTATCATTTTTTAATTACCCCTCTGGACTTTGTACGTGTATAAAATTTTATTTGACAACAGCCTACGCCTTGACCCACGGAAGAAAAATTTTATTCATTAAATTTAATTTATTCTGCATTAATAAATCAGCGAAAATTTATTACCATTTCAAATCCAGATCTACCTTGCTAATATTAGTGTGATTCCACCCCTCTGATTTATAACGACCAAAATAATAAAAGTTCTGTTCGATACCGCCTCATTTCGCCAGATGGTGTTTTTAAAATGTATAGGGAATGATAAATTTTCAATTTTTCGCTAGAGAGACTTTAGTTCCTGGTTACTGTTCCTTTTCGATACGATACTTTTTAAATTTATGACGTAGAAAACAATAGATCTCGAGAATGGATAGCTATTCTTCATGCTAATGTGAATTACGTTCGATATAGAACCTACACAAGCATGGAGAAAGTCAACTAATAAAAGCTTCTAACCAATTTATAGTTGAAGATGGCTTCAAAACGTTTTTATACTGGTACATGTGTTCCGCATCATCTTATTGCGTTTGGTAGTGTCAAAAGTCGAAATTTTAATTATGTATTCATATATTTGTTTACGGAGATCAGTAATTCCGTTTGAAAATATGAATTAATGAATTTGTATTATTTTCTTTCTCGCATTACGTCAACATGAGGTACTGAAAAACCTTTTTACTCTTCGGACTGCACACTTTGATCCTGCCGGACTTTTTCGATGCATATTTTACCCCCTCCCCTATCCACGTCCTTGCCAATAAGTTTACTGGAAGCGCAGTGCAGCTCCAGAGTGCAGTCGGATGTCCCGTATGTCCCTGTCAACGTACTGAACATCGCAAAGTCCACTGAGACTCCTTTTCTTTGGCCAAATTGTCAGCACTGTCTGAAACACCAGTCTATTACGTGATTCGAAAAGCCGCACCAGACGTGTGTTCATTATTAAATTTAGAAAACACAACCAATACATTTTCTAACTGTGAGAATTGTACGTCTCGGTTTGGCTGTGACGCCGAGAAAACAAATGGATACATCGACACTTTCAAGGGACAGAAAGTGAAATAAAATCATACCAAATAGATTACGGGAAGTAAAAAAATACTGTTAAAGGAACTGACTCAGTTCGTCAGCAAATAGTTGATAAGGGGTAACCTACAGAGCTGTTTAAATCGTTAACATAAACTGAGAACAGCGCAGGTCCAAGCACAGATCCCTGTGGCACTCCTGCAATGCGAGCGAGATAAATTAATCGTTAAATTAATTTAAAAGTGTGAATCGCTGATACTAGGGACAATCTACTTAGCTAATATGTATATCGGCAGACCCAGCTGCAAAACGTATCCTAAAGGAGAAGATCTGATTAAATTAGAACAAGCTATAACGTTAGTAACGACGCTCCAAATTAGAAATCGATATCCATCGAATTAGAACAACGGGAGAAACAAAAATTGGACCCGTCGAAATCGGAAATTGTATAAAAGGGGGATTTAGGAAAGTATCAGGTGCAGGAATGCCTTGTCGTTCTTGACGAGGATAACTGCGGTAATATCGTCGAATAAAAATGTGAACTTAAGAGGATTAGTCCCAAAATAATAGGAATTAAGAGGATTGGACTATGATATAAAAAAAATAGAAGTGCTGGTGGTTTGATGTATTTGTAACAAAATCAATCGGTGCGCATTTGAAGTGCTTTTCGAATGCGAAATACCTGGAATGATTTGCTTTGACTAGTCCTCTTTAGGAACAAAACATGAAATGCGCAGTTTTTATGTAACAGTTAATAAAATCGAGTGGGTTTCGAACGTGTTTAAAACAGTTTTATTTGCAAGTGAACATAAAATGCTGGATATTTGCAATTCGCATTACATGTATGTGGCTTTTAAAAATTTATAGGCAATGAAAAACCCCGGACTGGCGTTTTCATTAATAAAACTTAACCGAAGTTGATATGCCTCTTTATTTTACTGGGAATTAGTGTACAAAAAATATGCAGCGCAGTGATTGAGTTACAGAAAAATGCTTTTTAAAAAAATTAACTGCCTCATTTAATTGAACTGAGCGTTGCCGTACAGCAGCCTCATCTTACTAATTTAATATTCGCTGCACACACAAAAATATGCAAATTTTAATTCTATTTTATTCTATTTATTCTATTTTTGCGTAATTGAAATTTTCTGCGAAATGTATTTTAGAGTTTAATTTAGAAAATGCAACCTAATAGTTTCCTTGATAATATCCACGTGTACACGTGTATTAAGTAAGATTAAGAAAATAGACAGAAGAATTTACATAATTTTTATCAATGCCATCCGTAATAAATTTTCGCGGACTTGTCGGGCCTTGTGCAAGGACAAATTGGCTAGTGATTTTCGGTGGATAAAATCGAAGATGTTCGACATACGTGTAGAGGTTAACAAAATAGGGTTAGGTCAATAAAAGGTATACTTATTCTGTGACGATTTTCTCTATAACTTTGACAAATTGCTTCTGCGACGGAGCGGCGATAATGTCGCCGCCGTTTCCGATTTAGTTTAAATCAATTATCGATTTTCCTCCTAGCGCGTATAGCAGAAACTTCACGATGTTCCTTAATATATATTTTTTAAAAACATTCTATGTATACACTAAATATAATATTTCTCCCATTATCTGGCATTTATTATTTATAAAGGTACTTAGCGCTATTATAAACTACGTACTTCCATCATTAGTGTGACGCTACTAAGTTTTATGTTTAAAAAATTTCGCCTTATTGCAAAAATATCCATTTCGAAATGTTGCTACGACGACAATTTGTAATAGTAATAATTTTACCCAAGCCCTACGTAACCATTGTGTAGATAAATCTCTGTAGATAATTTTGGACAAGATTTAGGCGAAAGATAATTATGAAATTTTAGTAATTAACACACAAACAAGATTTTAAACACAGTTATACAACGAATTTATTTCGGTGTGTTCCTATACATTTAAAACAGTTAACATCATACATCTAAGAAAAAAAAATTAGCCACTTACCACTGTCGGATTTTTTTTTATCTCCTTTTCCCATGGCTAGTAATCCCGTCACCTGAAAAATTAAATAAATCTGTCATTTTCGTCGGTGGTTTATCGCATTCGATAAAAATTAATGGTTCGATTCTTTTCTATACCGAAAAGATTTGTGAGGCTAATATAGGTATTTATTTCAGGATTTTTTTTATATATCAAGGATTTTTTCCAATCTCAATTTCTTTGTAGGATAAAACCATATACTTTTTTCCGTTTTTAAAATACGCTCCTTTTTCTTTAATTCCATATGCATATCTCTAACTTTGTTGAACAATAAACAGTTTGCGCGTAAATATTTGTTAATCAGCAACAAACATTTCTCTCAATGTACTACTTTGTTGGATAATTGTGACAAGTGAATGTCGACTAAATCTTGCTCAGATGATAATCCTGTTAGGAGCAAATCAACCCATCCAGAAACCGATTCCTTTGAAATGGTAAGCTCCGAATAAAAAAAGGAAAAAATCAGGATTAGACTCGCCCCAATTAGACTTTGTCGATGGCTTAGCGAGTCGAAAAAACAGACGACGCAATGAAAAATTGACAAGAGAAAAGCTTTTTAAATGAGGCCACTGTATCAGGATATCTTTCCCGTCGTTCTTAAAACGCCGATTTCTCCGACATGGGCGGAGGTGGTTGTTTTCCAGAAGGGATTTTGTCTGTACCTTGAAGTAAAAATATTTTAGAATGTTGCGTAATCGAATTTTTAGGCGAAAAAAATACAAGAAATTGTTAGCGATTGGTTTGACAGAACATCCTGTGCATTTTTGTATGCGGATTTTCATCCGTATCTCAAAAAGCAAACAAAATAAGTGGAAACTGACGACATTTTATAAATAGAGAGCTAAGTTATCGAAATCATGAATTAAAAAAATTTATAATCTTTTAAGTTCAAGATTTCGATAACTTGGGTCTCTATTTATAAAATGTCGTCAGTTTCCACTTATTTTGTATTATGTAGTATGTATTTAAATTACCATCCAACTCTCGCGAGTCGACACTGGCCCGAAGAAACAGTGAAATTTATCACCCGACCTTTATACATTTTCTTGTAAACGAAAAAGTGTAAAAAACGGACTAAATAAGAAAGAGAAATACGGAGTTTTAATATAAAAATATACGTTAGAAATTTATTGCCTTTTACGCGATCTTTATTAGGTCTCTCGCATCGCATGGGGCAATGGATTAAAGGAAGGTTCTTCCGTCTGAATGTAATCTTTTGGCGTATGCTCTTCCTTAGATATATTATTTAATATAGTCCACAAAACGCCAAACTCGTAAAAAAATTGTGCGCTGTTTCCAACCGAACCATATGCTTGTTAAAAATGTGGTTAAAACTAGGGTCTGTTTTAATTTCAGTTGTTCACTGACGTTGTTCATAGCGGTCGGTGGCGACTATTTTTTTTTAGAATCACGTGGCGATATGTTTTAGTTTGACACTGACTTATTGTCTAATAATCCTAACTTTTATATTTAGTGAATTTACGACAGAACACTTCTTTTTTTAAATTATAGCCCCGATTTCTCGACCATCACCCCGGGCTCTAAATTGATTCAGACGTCAACAAAGACATATAGCTTAATTAAATGCTGAGGTAAAAAGTGATTTCAGGATCCACTCGAAGGACTGCGTCCTCCGTGAAGGATGCTTACAGCGTTTTCTTCTCCCACGGAACATCCTCCGGACGCCTCCGGAATAAGAATGAGGCGGACTGCGTATTCGCGGCATACGTAAACGGACCCTTTTTTGTTTATGGCCCGAGCCTTAATTCGTCCTGATGTCAGGGAGCAAGCCTCGCGATCCGGGAGCTTTTAAATCATTCACAAAGGAAGAAGTCTGCTTTCGAATTGGTTAACAGAGATTTATACTTAAAAATAACGGCTGAATTTTCGTATTTTCAAAAAAATATAAGGTAAGTTACGGTGTGGGGCAACGTAAGATAAGGTAAGATGTAAGGTATGGCGTGGTGAGAAGTAAGGTAAGGTAGGGTGGGAGCTAAGGTAAGATACGTATTCCGAGTGATTGGTATAGATTTTTTTCTTTGTAATTTTTAGGATATCTCATATTTTTTTGTTGAAAAAAGGTTTTTCCTTTAAAAAAAAAATCTGAAAAAAATGTCCTAGACTAATTTGAAAGCGTAATTTCCAAAAATGCTATCGAATTTCGCCCGAGATATCAACAAAAGTAAGAAATATGTTATTAAAATTGTTAATTAGTCGAAACCGAATAAAAGTGTTGCAATTCTGGGACAAGGAAGATATACAGGGTGATTCACAAATGGTGACCAAAAATGAAACCTTGTTTTCTTTGGTAAATTTTAAGGGGAGTTTTTCCTATAAAGAACACACCTCGATGTTCGAATAAAATTTTAAAATTACATGGGCTGCGATAGCAATTTTGACATTCTGAGCAGTTAGAAGAAAGAATAATTAATGCTTTTCATCAGATTCAAGGCACAATAAATTTTGAAAAAATTACATTTCCGTTACTAAAAAGATGTCGGGCCTGTGTTCGTGGAAATTGAGGTATTTTTCAGCATTTACTCAAATAAAATTAATAAAATGATAACTAATGTTATTAATTTCTTTATTCGAATAAATAACCGAATTATTAGTATTTGTCATGTCATTTTAAAAGCGTTTTTAAGTTTTACTCGAAAATTAGTCTTTTTTCGAAAAACATAAAAGAATAGTAATTTGTAGAAAAATGAAAGACGAATCCGAAAATATCATGGTTGTTACCGTAAAGCAGCGGCATACTATTTTATTTAGAAAAATATGCCATCGATACCCTGTATTTTATTAATGAAGCGTCCTAGATAAAAGCTTTATAGGCTAGACTTCCCTTAAAATTCACCAAAGAATACGAGGTTTTATTTTTCGTCGCCCTGTGTATTTTTAAAATGAAAAGTTCCAATGTTGTATTTTCAAGCGAATGTAGGGCTAGGCCAGATAAGGTAAGATAAGGTAAGGTAAGGTAAACAAGGCAACACGTAAGACAAGGTAAGATAAATAATAATAAAAGAGAAAATGGAAAGGGAGAAAAAATTTCTAACTGTGAATCAGACACTGTACTTTTGTAGGAAAAAATTTCAGGCGCTGGATATAATAAGTCGTTTGATGAAAGTATGGACCCCTTTTTTGCAAGGGATTACTAGCATCAACAAGTCGCCCGGCAGCTAGATCAGCTCGGGAGCCAACAGTACGTAGATTGCTGAGTTTGGGACCTAAATTTAATTTAATTTAATCCTTAGAGGAAGACCTGGCCTAATATCAATGCTAATTCGATGCAAATTAAAAATTGATGCTAATTATTACGATGAAAGCGCGTCGGGAAAAACCGAAAGCTAGTCCAGCGGTATCTCACCCCGATATTAGACGGTACAAAAAACTAACACAGTTTCACACCCGTAAAAAATAACAAGAGGCTGTAAAAGGCAGAATAAAACCGTCTGGGGCAAACAGTTGGTGTAATAAGTCAAAGAGAATTATTTCGCGACGCCCGGTCCCTTTTTTCTCGGTTCATTTGCTCATTACTGGATACCCGCCTGCATCAGTGATTTTCTGGGGTCGGCTAGAATCACCCCGCATAATTTGCGCTTGACCCGTGACCCGTCTGAGCCCGGCGGCTAATTTTCTGAACCATTACCAGAGGAGTTACGACCCGCCAACCTGTAAGAATACGTAACGACGAAAAGTCGGCGAATTCTTTAAATGCACACTTATCTTTTCAAACCGGCGAGAATTTATGTTTATTCGGAACTGTAAAAACTAGGTAATCTTTTGCTCCGACACGGTCTTTCGCATTTTTCATTTAATTGCCTCCATGCATCACGTTAGCTCGTCGAGTGTTTTGTTAATAAAAGAACCGCGGACAAATGACGGACATATTTCCCCAGCTTCCTAAGAGTTACGTGATAAAATTGCAACGATGCTTTATTTCCGTGCAGTGCACATTCAAAAATAAAAGGTTACGCTTTAGACTGCGTACAACAACAGTGCTGACTGGAATCCCTCGTTTATTTCGTTCGAGTTACACTTTTTAGTGCGAAAAAACTATAATTGAGTCCGGAGTGGACACGGCGTTCTTTGTACATATCGTGGGAGTCCTGGAAATAATGACCTGGCAGGATGTTCTCCAAATAATGGCCGATTTTTTAAGGCCTTATTTCCGGACTTCTCATTAAAATCCTAACAATGGCGGACTGACAAAGGGAGATGTCGCAGGGTTTTGATAACACGAGTTAAACAAATTGTGACAAATTCGGTGATTTTCACCAGAAATTATTTATTAAAATGCATTGAAAGCAAGTGTAAGTTGGTTTACAACTCTTGTTTTTTTCTTGTGTATGTCCTTTTTATGTAACATTGTTAATTAATTAAAAAAACAGCATAATTCATAACATTGACACATACACACTTGTGAACTGCGATATGCATTCAAAATGACACTCTATATATACATAGGACAGAAACCGCTAGGGGAGTAATCGGCAATACACCATTAAAGAATAATATGTACATTTACGGTTCCTATTTTATGCTAAGAACAAGAAACAGGCATTCTGAAAGGCACATAGACATTATTAGCGAAAAACATTGATACTAAAAGTGAACCCATCTCAAAATATCGCTCCTAATACCCATTGTAAACCGTATTTATGTCCCGTCTCCTAATACGCCCATGCTCCTTTATTAAACTCTCAAAAGATACAAATAAAAAACCCCCCCGCCCGGGGTTACAACTTCTCGTATACCAGACGACGTTAAAAGTGTTGTCAAGATGATAGCTTTCTATCGATTTCGCATCCAGCTTTCCCCTAGTCCCGCTGAAAAGAAAAAACGGCTGTATCGGATTCTTAAAATTTAGCGTTCGACGCTCCTCGACGGGGAGTAATCCCACAGATTTCAGAGGCTTATATTGGGTATTTGGAAAGTTTGGGAACTGGGGTAAACACAAAGATAAAAAAGTATGTAAATGTCGACGGAGAAATGGAACGTTGTCACGGTACGTATATAGGTCGCGGTGTTGCCGTTAGGTGACGCCGGTTATGTGTCGCTTTCACTTATTGTTGGGGGCATAAGAAAGAGTGGGAAGTTTGAATATTCTCGGTGAAGCCGTGCTGAAATCACTGTTAACCGCTTAAGAAAGGTGTAATTGTGACTGCGAAATGAAATTAATTTTTGGAGACCTTCGGCATTCGTGTTTTCTTACCCCCAAATGGGTTCGTTCTAGCATTAATCTGAATGATATAGGCGGGTTGCGTCTAATTAGGGGACGTAAATTTGAGATTATTCACCACGCTGTAAATTCGAGTAGTAAATTGCCGAGCCTGAGGAGTGTGAAGCGGCATTGCCAGGGGGAATTTTAGTCCAGGCCCGGCAGTGACGTGCGTGAATGTGATCTACAACAAAAAATAAAATGTAGTAAGAAAAGAAGCACATCTAAAATGTCACCAAAAGTCTTGGACTCATTTACTGATAACTCTTTTGATTTGAACTTTGGTATTGGCCCGTTCTGGGGGGTCGTGAATCCAGTGGCGTAAATATTTTCTCAAAAAATCCCTGACACGAAATATTAGTTACATTACAGTAGTTTCACCTTTCAGAAATAGGTTTCGAGCGTCCATACGTTACCTCTAAGACGCCCTGTACTACAACAAATCCTAATCACGCGTCGGTCGGCGTTGTTAAATTATTTATCTCAACTTCAACCGGACGTCCGTGGGGTAACATCCTCGCAGCGATCCTTAAAACTCGTTCCGACAGAAGTTGCCCCGTGTTTCCCTCGTAAGGACCTTGTTCCTGTTCCCTGCGACAGGACGAACGGAACTCGATTGCCTTAAATATTCCCCGCTGCTCAGAAGCAACTTTAAACAACTTGGCCTGTTCGACTTTATGGGGGAGCAGGTGCCGATTCGTTAGGGTCGCTTCCCCCCAAGGAGAGGGCGGCATCCGCACTTAAGCAAATTGTTGGGACCGAGTTTAGCTGTGCTGTTTTTTTTTTCGAGACCCACAGTCGTCGGTCAACCAACTTTTGTTGTAGACTGCATTAAAATCTCGATGAATTAGCTGCTAGCGAGGATTTGTTTGCAAAAAAGGTGGTTCTCTCACGGGGTTCTTTCACATTCCAGCCCTTCTGTCTACCAAAATAGTGCACGATGTGACATTACACAGGTATTTTAGAAATTTAAAGCTATATTTATTGTGTATTAGGTGAAATATATACGACTCTCACGATTTTGTAATATTATCAGACGAAGTTAGAATTTTTCTGAAAAAGCCATTACCTACAAACGATCCTTAATGATAGACGCCCCCCTTATGTACGATATTAAAATGATTTTAATCTTGTTAATCCAGTTAAATTACTGTTTACCGAATTACTGACGATCTCAGCCCTCCCACCTCTTGTAGAGAGGCAATTACATCACCTTTATATGATCTCAGTCCACCGGCTTCGCAAGTACTTGCCCTGAAATTAGTACATCGTCAGCTACTTCAAAGAACTCCAAGACAAAGCTTTCGGAACTTATTTGTATTTCAAACGTAACGTTTCATCCCCTAGGCCAGAATTTTTCCAGAGGATGGAGTTAGTCACGAAAAAAAGCCTCGTTTTTAATAAAGATTCATTCTTGTAGAAATGTAGAGATTTAAAAATTGTCTTATATTTTGTTTAAATCTCTTTAGTGTTCTTTTGTCACTTTTATCTGAGCCGTTCGTCGCTGAATCGGCCCAACAATAATAGAAATAGACCGATCAAAATAACTCATTTAGAGGAAAAAAAAAGAAAATTGTTAAATGGACTTTTATAATTGGAAATGGTAAAGGGGCTTATAATAAACGAAAAAAAAAATAAATGCGTGAGCAGGGGCGGCGGAGGGTTGACTTGGGGGGTGGAAAACTTATGAAGAATTGTATCATTGGGATTTTTGGCGAAAGTTGACGTCAGACAAAAAAAGTATCCGATACAAAAGTTGTAGATCATGCAAAAATCTACAACTTTTGTAGAAGTCATTTTTTAACATATCCTCAAAATTTCCGAGAAAAATGCGAAAACAGGATTATTTTGATTTTTCGTTTTTTATTTCTCATTTCCGCAAAAATAATTTAATTTTGACGAAACTTGGTGAAAGTATACCTTTCTTTGTCTTAAATAACTTCAAATTTTTTTAGATTAAAAAATCAAGAAGTTTCTGAGATATTCAATTTTTTCTGCCTGAAACACTTTATTTTCGAAGAAAAATTCTACTTAAAAAAATCATCGTACAGAGTTCTCCCGGTAATCATTTTTTTCGTTTTGATGTATACATTTTGGTGAAATAAAAAAAATTGTAATCACAGTTCAAAAACATGTTCAAAAATGCAAAAAAGTAAAAAATGACCTGCAGCAATTAATTTTTCAGTAATTGTTGACAATTTGTTTAAATTTAAAAAAATCAAAAACTGATTTCACCATTCAATTGTACGGAAAAAATACAAAAATAACTGTCTTATTGTTTGACCCAAAACTATTTTTGTACAGTATTGCTATAAACATAAGTCGAATAGTGAATAAATAAAATAAATAATAATTTTTTTTCCGTAGGATCGATTAATGTACTTATTTTTTTAAAGTTTGATGAATTCATAGATATACCTACAGTGTGTCCAAGATAAGGATGGGATAGGCATTAAGATCTAGGAAACGGTAAGAGTGGCTCAGATTAAAAAAAAAGTTGTGTTTTTTTTATACCTATCAGTAAGCTGTTTAGAAAGTTTTAAAATTCCGGGTAGTTCCGGAGATATCCGGAAAAACCCGAAATTTTGCTAAATTGTTTAATTTTTTCTGGCTTTATTTGAAAACGAATTTTAAAATAAATTACATATTTACAATGCCACTTTTTTCACTCGATACAATGGCGTCAACATTTTTGCAATCTGACGTTTCGTCTTCGAGGGGCCATCATCGGGTTATTTTTTTTAAATACGTCACTGCTATTTTTATGACAAAATCTAAAGTCATTTTTAATTCTAAATTAGAGGATATTAAATCGCTTAAAAAGTTTTTGGCTTGTTATAGCTATAATTTAAAATTTTTCCTGAGTACGGCTCTGAACGTTTTCAAAATATCTATTGGATGAAGTCATAGCAGTATAAAAGTCAATACCGCACAAAATATCAAATATTTTTTCTACTACTATTAGCAATAATATATATTTTTTGTTAGGTACAACTTTTTAAATTATGGATTTAAAAAATTGTTGGATATTTTGTGCTGTATTGACTTTTATTCTTTCCCCTCTCTCTCTCGCCTGCAATAGATACATGTGTTTTGAAAGCGTTCAGAGCCGTACTCAGGAAAAATTTTTATTGATAGCTAAAAACCTTTTTAAGCGATTACAATAGTAATATCATCTAATACAGAATTAAAAATGACTAGATTTTGTCATAAAAATAGCAGTGATATATTTAAAAAAATTAATCTGATGATGGTCCCTCGAAGACGAAACGTCGGATTGCAAAAATGTTGATGCCATTGGATATAGCGAAAAAAGTGGCAATGTAAATATGCAATTTATTTAAAATTCGTTTTCAAATAAAGCCAGAAAAAAATAACACGATTTTGCAAAATTTCAGGTTTTCGGATTTCGCGTCAACAGTAGACTGCAGTTAATACTTTGTATTGAAATCTCAAATCGTCCAGAAATAATTTATTATTTCAGCATTTGTAATTCGACTTAGATGTTTATAGCAATGTACAAAAATTTTTGGGTCAGACAATGACAGTTTTTTTTTATTTTTTTTTCGTAGAATTGAATGGAGTAATCAGTTTTTGAATATTTTTTAATTTAAACAAATTATCAACAATAACTGAAAAATTCATTGTTACAAGTCATTTTTTATTTTTTTTGCATTTTTGAGTATGTTTTTGAACTGATATTACAGATTTATTTTTATTTCACCAAAAAGTATATGCTAAAACGAAAAAAATGATTATCGGCAGAACTCTGTACGATGATTTTTTTAAGTAGAATTTTTCTTTAAAAAAAAAGTGTTTCAGGCCGAAAAAAATTAATATCTCAGATATTTCTTGATTTTTTTATCTAAAAAAATTTGAGGTTATTTAAGACAGAGAAAGGTATATTTTCACCAAGTTTCGTCAAAATTAAATTATTTTTGCGGAAATGAGAAATAAAAAACGAAAAATCAGAAAAAACCTGATTTTCGCATTTTTCTCGGAAATTTTGAGGTTATGTTAAAAAGTGGCCGCTACAAAAGTTGTAGATTTTTGCATGATCTACAACTTTTGTATTGGATACTTTTTTGTTTGACGTCAACTTTGCCAGAAATCCCAATGATACAATTTTTCATAACTTTTCAACCCCCCAAATCAACCCTCCGCCGCCCCTGCTCACGCATTTATTTTTTTTAGGTTTATTATAAGCCCTTTTACCATTTCAACTTATAAAAGTCCAAGTAACAATATTTTTTTCTCCAAGTGTAGATTGGTTGGACTAAAAAGGAAAACGCTGATTTGGATTTCATACTGTGTTTCCGGAATCTGCCTGTAGGGGACTCAAATCCTACATTTCCGATATATCACCAGATAAATCGCGCCTCATTCATCAGGCTAGGTAATATTTTACATGAGAAACCTTGGATTGCCCTTTAAATGTCAATGAAACGCTCTGTGTCGCGAAATAAAAACGATTTACTATCATATTTCTAAAGCCCCATCTATTATTCGCTACGTGAAGTATAACACGCCATCTATTGTTTCACCTTGTCCTTTTTTATGAACTGTATTATCATATAATTGGATTACACAGTGTACGAGGGATATTTAAAAAGAAGTTTAGCACGCGAAGAAGCTAATTCATCATAAAACACGCCCGCCACTTTAGGCCCATTACCACCGTCGTCGGACTTCGTAGCTTCTCACCTTGTTTACCGACTTTCCGAGTAGGCTTTGGACGAAATTTATTCATGGTCTCGCCGATGAAAACAATTTCGCGGCGCCTGTTGCAGCCTGAATTAAAAATAAACCGTTGCCGGTCCAGAAGCCCCCGCTAAGAGAGGGTATGAATATTACATACGAATTTTTACGGGGTGCTATGAAGGAAAGCGCGGTGACCTCTCCCAAGACCGTTTGCTGCGACTAGTACGGAAAATATACGTTTGTTTTGAACTGAGAACATGAGAAAACGTTGTAATTATGGAAAGATGGAGACATTACTTTGAATTTAAAAAATAGAACAGAGTACAAAGATATTTTTCATTTGAATTAATATTCTCTAAGAAATAATGTTATGAAAACTCAATATTCCAACTACTATAAAGCAACATTCGTTTGTGAATAGTACTGTATTTGTATAATGTAAACAGTTGATCAGTTGATTAAGCTGGAAGATGCAGGCTCGGCCTGAGTGTCGCGTAATAATTCTCAATTAATTTTCTGGAACATTTGACTTAAAGTCTTGTATCAGCTTCACGAGTATTATTTAAAGAAATAAAGACGTCAGAATATATAATGTTTTCCTTTTTTTAGTTGCCCGTAGATGGGGCGTTTGTGCAGATTAAAAACTGGTCAATCGGCGACTTAACTGATTTATTAATATTCAAAATTAATTTGAAAATCGAACGCAAACTGCGATAATTGGTCCGTATTACGACGTATACGATATTTATCACGTTCAAATTGATACCGACAGCTTGTATCCTCTGACTGATTGATTTTAACATTGGAGCGAAATCTGTTTATCTTTGATGTTATATAATTATCATAATCAGGGCGGCTACGCAGTGGCGTGGCTGGAAGGGTAACAGGGGCAGAGAAAAGTATCGAAAATTAGAAATAAGAAAATTCGTGAATTTTTACTGTTTCAATTATTTGTAGATACAGGGTGTTTGAAAATAACGTACCGTGAGTTTCAGGGTAACAGAATTATTAAAAATCAGAAGAATATTTCATGTGAACCCTGGCTTTTATCGTCTTTTGTTTTCTCAGAGCTATTTTTTCAAGAATTTTGTCAATATCTCCAAAAGTAAACGACATTTCGTACTGAAATTTCGTAGTCATATGTTTTGAGATATTCTAAATATCCTGGAATGATTAATTTTCAAACAAGTTACACATGGTGTCTGTTATTCCGCAAACCAGAAATATTTTAAATTATTCTGAAATATCACTGGTTTAACTAAGGTATTTACATTTTCGTCTTCAAATATTTTGTGGATATCTAAATGTATACCAGGAAAACGTGTTTTAGCGTGAACTTTCTGTACCATCTAATTTGTATAGGACATATACGATGCGAAACATCGCCTTAATGTTAAAAATGTTGTCACCGCTGTTCTTGGTGGTGAAAATTCGAGTGTTTTTTTTACAGTAAATAGACGGTTTTAGACGATTTAACTTAATGTGTTTTTGTTCAAATACATAATGTGTTTAATTTTCATAAGCAATAAAATAATGCCATACTAAATATAAAATCAAAATCGCATTTATTAGTTTAAAGAAGCACCAGAGAGAATAAACACAGAAAAAACTTGTTAGATCCATTGAATGTTCAAAATAATTGCAATTTTAAACATTATCCTTTTTGTTGTGTCTAGAAGATAGTTAAGTTAATTACAGCAATATAGGTATCTAGGGTGCTATCAGGATAATAATTATTATCCTGTAACACCCGTGGTACCTTCTGCGCTTTTTCTGGAAAATAAAGCAATCTACCGAATTTTAATACTAGTAGGTGCACTGGAATGTTCATTAAATATTACAAAGTAGATAAAAAAGTCGTATAAAAGTCGTGACTTAAGATATCCGTGGTCTGTAGCACAACAAACTTTATTATTATTTTTGGATAAACTACCAAAATTCATAAAAAAATATATAGATGACATATTTGTTTACTCTCTTTAGCCTCTAGAATTGATACGGTATACACCCTGTATATTATACACAAAAAAAAATAAATCTGGCCGCGTCAGAACTCATTTCTGCTCGTGAAAAGCGTATCCCCCCTAAAAACTTGTTAATCTCGACGCCAGTCGTTGCGTATATATTGGAAATATCTGTTCGAAGCGGTGGATGAGTTGTTGTAGAAGGGAGATTGAAATTTTAATAAAAACCGAGCAATCGGCCCATCTCGCGTGGTTCTGTACATAAACGAAGCTGTAAAAGTTTCATTTAGATATGATTTCTGCCTCAGGAAGCGTCTTCATTTGCATGAGACGCCGGCGGAGGGGATTATGAACAGTCGACAATGCCGCTCGACGTGATAAAGACTGTGGAAAGTGGCACTGGCGTTGCTTTCGTCGCCAGTATCCCGGCAAAAGAAAAACAAAGACTGTAATTCAGTTAGAAAGGGGAAAAGCTGATGGTATTAATAATAAAAATATGCAAGCCTGTTTCTGGACAGGGTCTCGAGAGTTTTATTGCTTCGTCGAAACATTGGACATTATTTTCCCTTGCTTTTCCTGTACCGAAAAGTACGTCGATCTGTTTAGGATTAGCTTTATATAATAATCACAATGTAGTACTGTGTACTATTATAGCAAACCGTAAAAATTGCTAAGATAGAACTCGTCTTGTAGTAAAATTTAGTCATAGTGCATATGCGTAAATGAATACAAAAACAAAAAAAAAACTTTTACTTTACTTTTGATACACAATTATTAAGCCATTGTAAAGTTTTAATGCTGATTAACATGCACAATTTTAAGTCTACTGTGAATAAACGAGCTAAATTTTCACGATTCCTTACACCCGCTGTTGCTGTTAGCGATCATAAAAAATTCGGGCACTTTTTAAAAAACAAAGTCGCTCAGCACGCATCATCACAGACAACAACAATGCGACACCGAAAACTTACCCAACAACAATCTGAAAATATCTTTACAATCACAAAAATCTTTAATTCGAATGAGTCTTTGTCAGTTAATGGTTTGTGCTGACTGAATCCTGACCGGTCTGCTAAAATTCCCCGACAGGACTAAAAAGGACTACCCCTGAAACCTGAAATAAGGGATAATTCCTTAACACTGTTGCGCAGCCCTTGTCATGTTTGGATACCTACCGCCATCTGCTGAAATCTCGTCGAAACACTTCTCGCGGAGTACCACCGAATAATGTACCTACCTATCTTGCCACTACTGACTGACAAAAAGGGCCTGTCCTAGGTGAAAGTGTAAAAGTACCGTTCTCGTGAAAGAATTGCTTCAAATCAATATCTGTTTGCAAGCATTTCAAGAGATTTCAAGGAAGTTCTCGGTATAAAAGCGTCAGAGGTGCGCCCTCTACCAGCAAGCCTTGCAACTCGCAACATTCAAACAAATGAAAAGCGAAATTAGTCAACAAACTGTACAGCTTTTCGGTGAAAATTAAAAAGTGTTGATATTTTTTGTGGTTTGGTGCGTGTGTAAAGCAAAATTGTGTTTAAAATTAATATATTAGAGCTGCTTCAGGTATGACAAAAGTATGCACTTAATATCAAGTCTTCAAAATTTAATTCTAACAATTTTCTCTAGCTCGAAACCCATGTGTGCTAAAGGCTTGGCAACTGCGCTAAGACGGGCAAGAAAATGGACAAGGAGCTCATGTACGGTGTGTTGGAGTCCTATGGAGTAAGAAGGTAAGTAAGTGCAATAAGAATTTATTAAAAATGTTTTGAACGAATCTAGGATTTTCTTGTACGTTAATGTTATCGTTAAGGTCCATCTCATGTTCGATATTGCTTGGTTTTCATTGTTTTGATAGCTCGCAGAAGCATTTGTGGGTAGTAAAATAACATTTTACGAAAGAGACAAAAGAAAATCTTTAATTGTTACCCGCTTGTAGAACGTGTTCTCTCAGAAAAGGAAAGCATCATGAAATTTGCTTTTTGTATGAGGGGTGGATGAGAAATTTGCTTTTCTTATTGATTTAAATACAGATACTGGTACTCTATTTACGTGCATTGCTGTAATTTTGTTATAAACAGTTAAATTGCTTGGTTAAATGCTCAAAATAAACGGAATATAGAAAATATTTGAAAAATTCATTGAATTTAATTTTTAATATTGTTTTTTTTTTCAATTTTAAACATAATTATGTTGATTCTTTTAACAAATTCTCGTGTAGGGATGGTTACATAACATTCTATCCCCTTCCCCGCTCCTTATCTTTTTTTAATTTGAAGACGGTAAGACGGGATCATGAAGTAATTGTTTCCCACAGTACCAGCAGTTATTTTTTAAATGCAACACTGTACATTTATCATTTTTTGAAATGCCCTCTTTTTCTGTTGGTAGCGAAACATACATTTGTCTTGACAGTTTGTAAAATATTTTAGTTTACGTACAATGGATAAAGTCAAGATTGCCATGGAATCAGTGCATATTTATGCGAATTCAATTGTTTTTCATGTATTCCTTTGATCATTTAAATTTTAGTGGTTACCTCTTTTTTGTTCAAGATAGAAATGCACAAAAAATAAGGGAAGTGTAGAATGTTATTTGTGCAAATTTTCTTTTTTCTTGTATTTTTTTTAAATAAAACGGCTGAAATGAATTTTAAATACTTCAAATTTGAACAATCAATACAATCACCTTGCATCAGTCCCATCTAGCGGAATTTTGTAGTATAATACAAGACAACTTTATATGTCGCGACTGTAGAGTCATGAAAAGCGAACAGATGGCGGTACCATTCAAATTCAGAACGTTTAAATGAAAAAGTTCATTTCTGATTGAAAATTGATTTGAAAATCAAAATGCCCGATGGGTTATGGTCTAAATAAACAAAAAATAATTGGTTATTAGTTCTGTTGCTTATTATTAACAAGTTTTAATCAATTTTCATAAAAAGTTCTCTTTTAATCCATCTGTTTGGTGTAAATTTGAGACAGGGCGTGTTGAAACAAACCGCTCGTATGCGTAAATAGTTCTGTCATTGAACAGTGCTATAAGTACGTGCACGAAAAAATGGGATCAAAACGCTTGACCTAGACCTATTTGCCGGGTCAACCGATACGTTTGGTGGAGTGGCTCACAACAAGAGTATGATTAGGAAAAACCTTGTTGATATTTTAAAATGGATTACATATGGGTTAGAGTCTAACCTAAAACAAGTGTCTAACCGTTAGACACTTGTTTACCATTCACGTTTCTAACCCGATGGAGATAGTAAAGATAACTAGTTTGTCGATGCAAATAATTTTTCGGTTTTGGATGGTTTTTCGTTAGATGTGTTTTTTAAAATTGTAACTTCTAACAGAACGTAAAAACATCGACAACTATTACATTTAGTTAAATAAATGACTAGTTTTTATTCTCAAACGCTCTATATCTCCTCAAATATACAGGGGCGTAGACTCGGTGGTGTCCTTAGGAGTATTAATTCTATTTATTTCAAATTTGACGCAACATAATGACAGATTGTTAAAATTTTACAGAAATATAACTATGCTGTACGTTAGATGAAGATAACCATACCGTTTTATTCATTTTTAAAATTGAGGAAAGAATTTTTGAACGCATGTGTAGAGGGGTAGGCCAATTTGGTTTTTGCACAGAAATCATTACCGTACTTACCCAATATTTTTCTATAGCTTGAAACCTACGTGAAGTTTGAAAATACCTAGACATTTTTTTTTGAGAGCCTACTTAGTAGTATTTTATAAATCATTTGCATTTTTCCAAGATTTCTTCCAACGTGAAGATATAGCAAAACCTCTATGTTTTTGGTAAAAAATAAATTATGTTCGATTTGATTGTGAATCAAAAGGTATAATTTAAAAAAATTAAAATTTACATATACTTTTTGGTAAAATAAAAAAAATTGTACAAACACAGTTCAAAAACATGCTCAAAAATGCAAAAAAGTAAAAAATTGACTTGCAGCATGAATTTTTCAGTAATTGTTGATAATTTGTTTAAATTTAAAAAGAAATCAAAAACTGATTACACCATTCAATTTTACGGAAAAATACAAAAAAACTTTCTCATTGTTTGACCCAAAACTATTTTTATACAGTATTGCTATAAACACAAGTCGAATAGTGAACAAATAAACCGTAGGATCGATTAGTGTACTTATTTTTTTTTTAAGTTTGATGAATTCATAGATATACAGTGTGTCGAAAATAAGGATGGGATAGCATTAGGATCTAGGAAACGGTAAAATATACGGATTGGCTCAGATTAGAAAAAAGTTGTGTTTTTTTATACCTAACAATATGCTGTTTAGAAAGTTTTAAAATTCCGTGTAGTTTTGGAGATATCCGGAAAAACCCGAAATTTTGCTAAATTGTTTAATTTCTTCTAGCTTTATTTGAAAACGAATTTCAAAATAAAAATTCTATACAATGACGTCAACATTTTTGCAATTCGACGTTTCGTCTTCAAGGGGTCATCATCGGATTAATTTTTTTAAATACGTCACTGCTATTTTTATGACAAATTCTAAAGTCATTTTTAATTCTGAATTAGAGGATATTACTATTGTAATCGCTTAAAAAGTTTTTAGCTTGTTTTAGCTATAATTTAAAATTTTTCCTGAGTACGGCTCTGAACGCTTTCAAAATATCTTGGATGAAGTCATAACAATATAAAAGTCAATACCGCACAAAATATCCAACAATTTTTTACTACTGTTAGCAATACTAATTAAAAATAATAAAATATTTCATAAATTCGTATAATTTTTTTATTAGATACAACTTTTTAAATTATGGATAAAAAAATTGTTGGATATTTTGTGCTGTATTGGCTTTTATTCTCTCCTCTCTCTCTCTCCTCCAATAGATACAGGTATTTTGAAAGCGTTCAGAGCCGTACTCAGGAAAAATTTTTAATGATAGGTAAAAACCTTTTTACCGATTACAATAGTAATATCATCTAATACAGAATTAAAAATGACTAGATTTTGTCATAAAAATAGCAGCGATATATTTAAAAAAATTAATCTGATGATGGCTCCTCGAAGACGAAACATCGGATTGCAAAAATGTTGACGGCATTGGATAGAGCGAAAAAGTGGCAATGTAAATATGCAATTTATTTAAAATTCGTTTTCAAATAAAGCCAGAAAAAAAAACGATTTTGCAAAATTTTGGGTTTTCGGATTTCGTTTATAGCAAGAATGTATAAAAATAAAGTTTTGGGTCAAACAATGAAACACAGTTTTTTTTTCCGCAGAATTGAATGGTGTAATCAGTTTTTGAATGTTTTTTAAATTAAACAAATTATCAACAATAACTGTAAAATTCATTGTTGCAAGTCATTTTTTATTTTTTTTGCATTTTTGAGCATGTTTTTAAAATGTTATTACAGATTTCTGTATTTCACCAAAAAGTATATGTCAAAACGAAGAAAATGATTACCGGCAGAACTCTGTACGATAATTTTTTTAAGTAGAATTTTTCTTTGAGAAAAAAATGTTTCAGGCCGAAAAAAAATTAATATCTCAGAAATTTCTTGATTTTTTTATCTCAAAAATTGCGGTTATTTAAGACACTGAAAGGTATACTTTCACCGGGTTTCGTCAAAATTAAATTATTTTTGCGGAAATGAGAAATAAAAAACGAAAAATCAGAAAAAACCTGATTTTCGCATTTTTCTCGGAAATTTTGAGGTTATGTTAAAAAGTGGCCGCTACAAAAGTTGTAGATTTTTGCATGATCTACAACTTTTGTATTGGATACTTTTTTGTTTGACGTCAACTTTCGCCAGAAATCCCAATGATACAATTTTTCATAACTTTTCAACCCCCCACATCAACCCTCCGCCGCCCCTGCTCACGCATTTATTTTTTTTTTTCGTTTATTATAAGCCCTTTTACCATTTCCACTTATAAAAATCCAGGTAACAATATTTTTCTCCAAGTGTAATTTGGTTGGACTAAATGTAGATCTCAGTATTTCCGAATATGAATAACGTACACGTTTTGCTCACAGATGACAAGAGGCACGTCGATTTTTTCTCAGGTTTTTTTATTATTTTTTTTTAATTCCAATATTTTCCAGGCACTATGTATATTTTCTTGTAAAAAGTTTAAATTTTTTTCATTTCCTGAAACCTTGCAAAATGTAACTTGGTTTGTTCCTGAAAGGACCGCTTTAAATACGCATTTCAAACCGCCCACCTCTTTTTTTATTTCAAAGCGATACTTATTAACTTTTCATTTTCTCCGAAGCAGTCGGGAATCATCGACGCCCGTCCGAAATCTCGCCCACTCCCCTCCTTAACGCTTTATCCCCCATTATCAAGTTTTTAATATTCCTCTCCCGGGGGAGGCGAATGCACTCTTCCGACTCCTGGAACTCGGCCACCTAATAAAGTCGCTACGTAGAACGGCATTCAGTCAATTCGACGGGGTAAATTGTAACCGTGTCCCGGCGTTCGCTTTGTGATGGGAACTTTTTCTCATTTAGCGAGCCCCCCCTTTTTTTCCATTTCCCGGATGTAAAAATATTAAAGTTCGCCTCCTGCAACTTCTAAATGAAATCGGACGGTTCGTCGGCAGACACCTCCTCGGAACTCCGCCTCATTAACATATACAGGTCGGAAAGTTTTCATATTCGACGCGATTTTGTTATTCCTCTACGGGGGCGGGTTATACGCTGGGGTAGGTTAGAGCGCCCTCAAACAATCGCGCATCTGTAATTAATTCAGGTTCAAAGTGAACTTGTATTCTGATCGTGTATGATAGTTTTCGTTTCGTGCGTATCAATCGCGGTTTAATTTTGTTGCTGTGTATGTTGTTTTGGATTAATCTAAGGTGTCTGACGCTAAATCAGCTGGAAATCTTTCGTTAGAATCAGTTCAATGCAATGCAGTTCATAGAAAAAATACGAAATCACCGATAAAACTTCCATACTTAGTAATTAAACGAGAAAATTCGATACTAGCTATGACAATGACATACATTTTCTTTGAACGTTGAACATTGAATCATTTTTAGATTTCTTTTTCATAGTTTTCGGCGGTGACAAATTATTTTTCCATCCAAGCCTCCCTCAGGAAACGTCACACGCGCCGCCACTGGCGGTTATTGTTCGCGCACGTCCGCGTGCCTAAGTCGACGGATCCAAAATAATTCCCCGAATCACCTGAAAATATTTACGGAACGTCTGCGGCGGTGGTGCCGATGTAATCCTGGAAAGACCAGGAGATCGCCGGCTATTTTCGCTCGCGGGGAGCGCCCGATGCCTGCGCCTGTTTATCATTCAGGTGGATCCGCCGCAGCAACACGTGGGCGGCGGAAGCTTCCCCGTAATCTTGTCGGAGGCTCAAAAAGGGTCGGTGTCGACGTGTTCTCTAAAATAGGCCCATTCAACAAAAGAATGTTTACATTTTCCCTAAGCACTCAACTCCCTAAATAGCTTTAATGCTAACGGTGATTATTTTAGAAACGATAGAATGTTTTGTTTTTAATGTTCGGCGCTTCAACCACAGTGATATCAAGAAATTATGGTGACTTTAAAATGACACCTTGCCAAGTTATACAAATGTAATCCGTTTTACTAAATTTTACAGGCAAATTCCGGTTCGCAATTAAAAAAAAATAATTATTTGATTTAAAAAAAAATAATTTTGATTGCGTAGGCAATGATCAAGCGTGTGGCTATGAAACTATTGGTCAACTAAATGGAAGGTCGTGATTTCCACCAAAGATGCGCTTCCATAGAGAACCTTAGGTAATACTTTTCATTTTGTGCGTATCATCTGTGCGTTTAATTTGGTGGTCAATCGTTCGCGTGTGTATAGGACTCGTAAATATTATTTTCGGTCGCACGAAATGGCTTTGGAAAAAACTGTCACATTGTGTCAACTTGTCAGTTCATAATTTATTATTCCATTTTGAGTTAATTTTATTAGTTAATATGTATTTGTGGTATTCTTTAAAATAATAAAAATTAAGTTTTTTCAGAAATGTTGCGATATCTTAAAAACTAACAATTTTAGATATAGAACATGCTTCATAAAAGTTGAAGTGGACCGATATGTGAATAAAATAGAACAATAAAATACAGGGTGTTCCATTTGAAGTTTAAACTTTCTAAAATTGATCGTATTATAAAAAATGCCCTGTATAAAATATCGATATTAGTTAATATAGGAGCCTTTGTCTAACATTTACCTATAACTTTGTCTATTTTGTTCCAAGTGTTAGTAGTTGAAAGTTAATACAACTTCTTCGAGGTCATGTTTTTTTCAAAATCCAAAGAATTTTCTACATAATTTGGCAACCCCGCACTAAAATGATAAACTGTTCATATTTTTAAAAATATATATAAATGTAATATTTGGCGTGTCTCGTTTTTACTCATCGCCCTGTATGTTTCAAATTAATTTTGTAGTTTAGGTTTTTTGATTCTGTACAACTTTTATATAAACTTTTTTCTGTATTATGAGTAACAAGGGAGTTATTTTACTTTCTCACACTAATGGCCCACCCTGTATATACATGTGACACCTTAAAATCAAATGTACATATGTACAAATTTCTTTCTTGCGTTTATAAGTTGTATTACTTGCAGCTATTTCTACTAATCTAGTCATTTAATGATAGCTATCGGTATACGTCTGGTGGTTCTGGTTTTTACTCATCGCCCTGTATGTTTCAAATTAATTTTTTAGTATAGGTTTTTTGATTCTGTACAACTTTTATATAAACTTTTTTTCTGTATTATGAGTAACAAGGGAGTTATTTTACTTTCTCACACTAATCGCCCACCCTGTATATACATGTGACACCTTAAAATCAAATGTTGTACATTTGTACAAATTTCTTTCTTGCGTTTATAAATTGTGTTACTTGCAGCTATTTCTACTAATCTAGTCATTTAATGATAGCTATCGGTATGCGTCTGGTGGTTCTGCTGACGAGTGGTCCTAGTAATATCTAGACATTGCGGATATTATTATCCTACAAGTTAATTGTTTCCCGTAGTGTCATCTGTTAAAAATTATAAATTTTGTCTCGCACCACAGATAACTCTATTATTAATTGGATATAATCAAAATATCAATTTAATCACCGTAATCCATGGAAATGAGGTATAGTCACGCCACAATCGTTCATATCCGACATATTACCTCTAATCGGCGTCGGGCGGGAGTTTCGCCGTTTTCGAAAAATCCGCCGGCTCACTTCGATAACACGCCTATTGTGCGGACTGACCTTAGTGAGGGATTAATCTCTATCTCCTCTCCCGGTACTTTTCCGTTTATTTTCTATGGTTATTACTCTCTCTTGTCCGAGAAAACGCCGCCGGACAGCCGTTTGATGGATGCGTGGGGTTTCGGAGGACTTATTCCTCCTGCCGCGTTCGCTACGTCGGAGCAAGAGAAACGTGCGGATGCTACGGACTAGAAAAAGTATCGTGACGAAAGTAATTAAGTTATTATTTATCGGTAATTCGTACGTTAGCGAGATTCGGATCTGGCTCGAAATAGCTTATCGCCCACTTCCTTGTTGCTATTTATATTTTAGGGAGGGTATGAATTATTAATATTTTCGCCGAACTGCGATGGTTATCAACTGCTGTAATTTATAGAATCGTTGACCTATTTAGTGTTGGGTCAATTAGGGAGCTGTGGGATTTAAAAAAAAAAAGAAAAAGGAGTCCCTAAGAACTTGTATATCTGTATGGTATGTAAATGAAAACTATTATACGTTGTAAAGTACGGTTTTCGGCGGAGATTGCACCTTTCGAACCGTTTCGTCGACCGATAGTTTTGTAGCAACGTGCTTGATCATGCTGTAAATATTTCATTGTCTCAAAAAAGTTAAAACTGGTTATTTATTTTTTTTTTAATTCTGTGTGAAAAACTCAAAGTTCAGTGACATTTTCCTGTTATCCAATCCCAGTTTTCCAGCAAATTTTCTTCACATAAAAGGTTTCGGTTCACGATGATAAGTTTGTGACACTGTTTAACATGAAAACTTGATATTAAACTAATTCAAATTGTCCTTTTTACAAAATTCCTTTTGAAAAACAAAAACATGCATTGTTAGTAGTTTTTCCCGTAATGTCAGCAGTTACATGTCTTGTCTGTGGAGTTATTTGAAAACATTTCTTAGAAAATATTTTAGAATTTGAATTTCTTAGAAAATAGAATTTAAAAAATTACAGCTAATAATAGAATAGATGTTTTTTTTAAATTATTTTTTCCACCTACAAAAATCGTTTGAGAGGTTTAAATAAAAAACCGGGAAAACCGTGTCGACTTTCAGGTTTATTTTTAAATTGACGTACAACTCGGCGCCTGGACTGGCCAATTATATTTTCCTGATAACGACAAGGTAGCGTGGCCGAGCGGTCTAAGGCGCTGGTTTAAGGCACCAGTCTCTTCGGAGGCGTGGGTTCGAATCCCACCGCTGCCAACATTTTTTTTTGTCCCAAAACGCAAACACGATTTTTTTAAGCGGCGCTGTTGCGGGAAATAACTACTCTGCGGACTAATGCTCCGATCGGCGTCGATTTGCGATGAATAGTCAGCCGAACCCGGGGACAACCTACCAATGATCCAGCTATTTTTGGTGTCACGGGTTGATAATAATATGCCGTCCCTTCCTGTTGACGTCTAGAGAAATTCTCTTGTTTAGAAGGAAGAGCGCGGTTATTATTTTTGTTACGGAAGGCTTTCGCGGTAGATTTATTAAACGTGTGTCAAATTTTCTCACCCCCCCCCACACTTTGTTACCCCCGATGCGGTATCCCCCTAATAAATCAGGAAGTCGTCGAGTAAGATTTAAGCTTCCCCCGGTTATCTCGCGCTCTAAAGTAAAATAAAAGCGGAGGACCATGAGAAAAGTTTCATATCAGCAGAACTTAAATCTGAAATATTGGTAGTTTAAGAGCAGTTTATCAAATATGGAGTTTTATTGTTTCCCATCTAGAGCGAAACTGCGGCCGTAAGTTATGTGCCGGAAATGCCGTTTTTTAAATATGTCCCTTTTCGACGGGTTTAATCGCCGGTATTTTTAGTTGGATTAAGTATATTGATCCGCTCGAACTGTACGAAACACCTTTGTTCCAGAAATTCTGTCCAATTTCGCCTATTTATAACAAGTAACAAAGGCTCAGGTCTGGATTGTGACGTGGCTGATAGTCATGTAGTACTTCAATCATCTCAAACATTATTTATTGTAGAAATGTTCCAACTAAACGAATTTCAGTTCTAAATTTTGCTCTAAATCGCAAACCGACAGGGATCCAAGTCTGGGTAGCGAGCTGGATGAAGGTTGCCAGCTAAAACGGTTTAGATATTCTGACGATAATAGTTTGCGTTTGCATTTGCGTTGTTAGGGATTGTGATGATTCTGTAACAAACATATTTACGGTTATCGGAGAATTCTAGATGATTTTCCAAGGCAGGCGATAATTCTCTCTTGGAGGGAATATAACGTAACGAAAACAATTGTTACGCGTATGTGTTATCTACAATTGGGGCCACAACATATTGACGATGATATTTTTGTGAACAAAGGTTATGGTTCGCGGTGTACGGAAAATTTTAGTTTATAAGCAGACTTTATCCAATATTTTCAAAGCCTTGTAATCTATTTCCAATGCTGTTCAAGACGCATGTTGCGTATTATTTTATTTATGTAATGGTATCTAATTTAGTAAATTCATTCTTTTATTTGAGATACATACCACAGATAACGCATTTGAAAGATTCCAAAGCTGATTCCAGGAATTTTTTTATATTTCGAACCGTTTCGATGTGCGGTGTTGCATCTTAAAATTATTATTATCAGTCGAACAACCAAACATTGGAGAAACCTCACAGAAATTAACGTCTCTTCTTATAGTTGTTGCGATCTCAGTTGGAACCGCATAAAAACATTTAATTCGTAAATTCTACGAAATCCATAGCCGTCCAGAAAAATTTAGCCCTGTCTCGTCTGGATATACTATATAGTGAATAGCTAAGTGAACCCGTGTACCATACAAAAAAATTATTTACGACCTAGTGGACCAATACAGATTTGCTTTGATGACCAGCGCGCCGCCGTCAATTCTACATTAGGCGAATTGCTATTCGAGTATAAATTACGAAACACATCATGGTCAAAGCATAAGAAGAAATTTCAAAAGAAGTGCATACGGTCCTGTGCTTTAAGATTTACAGGTTCCAATTGACATCGTAACAACTATAGGTACCTTGTTCTGTAAAATTGATCTAAAAAAACCCAAAATTTCCTACTTTTTATCCATGGACGTAGCTAGAGGAGGCACCCCCAAAGAAAAGGTCCAATAATATTATTTTTTCATATCGGTAAGTCGCTCACATCAAACGAAAGAGTACTTAGGTTTTGAATTATTATATCGGTAAGTCGTTTCTTTTTTAAAGGCCTCCATAAGGCTTTCAGCAGGCCTGGACCCACCCCAAGCAAAAATCCTAGCTACGCCCATGTTTTTATCGCTTTCTTAAACTGCTTCCCAAAAGAAACAAATACTTAAACATTATGTTGCTGCATATTTCGGTTTTTGCTTCGCCTTATTTGAGTGGGTCCTACTCTGGACCAATTGTAAGGAATTATAATTTTAAACTGATTTTTTTTTTATTTAGCAACGCAAAATGTCACAATACAAAGGTGGGCATGCAAAAGCCCCACGACCGCACGACCTCGAGAATAAACAATCTAGTAGGCCGTTAGTCGTCGTCGTCGTCGGCGGCGGCGGCAGCTCGATATGTTAAAACTTTATCGAATCCGCTCTTAATGGATTTTAAATCCGAGATATATATAAATCTGGGCGTCGGCAGCAAATGCGCCATTAGCGCAGATACAAAAGTACAATATTTCATCGTCTTTTCTGGCTTGCAAAAAGGCCGATGCAGGAGCACTATTGCACCCATCGGAGATCCATCCATCTGCTTATTCTTCGGGCGTAATTCTTTTCAAACGCTCGCCGGGAATCATCAGTCAGCGTCACTTCCGGTACAATGGCGGGCGGGCGCTTTGTTCGCCCGCTGCTCAGCGGATGCCGAGCACTCCGGCTGGAATTAGCGCGGACATTAGCCGAATGCTTTTCGTCGTTTAATTAATCGACTAATTGAAAACTTGGGGGTTTTTTTCGCCGTACGGCGAAATAGCGGCGCGGTCGAACCGGGAAAACGCGGACGGAACCGTCATCGTCCCTAGAAAGGCTCTCCCTTACTGCCTTAATTTTAAGAGACGACAAAATACATTAAAATAAATAAGAAAAACCTTATAGGGCTAAGCTATCCCCGAATTCAGGTTCAGCGACCTCAAAAGCAAACATACTTACAGGTTAACATTCGCGAAAGGCCTTTTCTTTACTTTGACCTTGAAATGATCTTGACTTGACCTAAATGTGACCCTGTAGGGCTAAGCTTCAATTCTAAATTCAATTCCCCAAAAAAAACTTATATATGCACTGGTTGAAACTCAATACAAGCCTTTTCTTTAATTTCATTTGAAGCAATGGCAGTCAAACTTCTTATACCCTGTAGAACAATAAATAGATACGTCGATTTTGGTGGAAACTAGATTTTCCTTACGAAATTATACTCAATTTTTTTTTCGCCGATTATGGTAAGGCGCATTATCCATGGCAATCATTGCGTAAGTTCGATGTAAGGCAAAATAAATAGAAACCATTTTTCAAATACACAACTGTCGTCGGTATTCGAAAACATGTAAACCATTCAAAAAATCAGAAAACTGCTTTGACTCATTTATTTCTACTGTTTCGAACTAAAGTATAACTCGCTAAAGTTTAAATATATACAAGAGCATCTTAAAGAATTTAATATGGTGACTACAAAAATACAGGGTGATTTATGGAATAGATATAACATTTAAATCACAATTTTTTGGAAATGTATGATCCAAGTATTTTTTACTAAAAATTACTAAGAAAATTGAGGTAACGGCGGTGTTAAAAATGCGCCGTTTTGGCCACAGTGTCCGGAATTGCTGATCCGGAATGTTCCGGGGTGGGCAAATCGGTGATTAATTCGAGTTAAGATTTTTTAATTTAGTCCGGGTCTAGCTAATAATTATGGAGTTAAACAGTCTGCAAAACATGTTTACTATCCGAAGGAGATTAATTTTTTGAAGGAGACCCCTCGGACGTATCGACGTGGTAATTTTTCTTTGGTATTTCTGCTTCAAGGCGCCCGGCTGTTAAAGGAATATTAATTTTTTTTTGGGCCATGTCGAGGGGAAAATTGAAATTTTTTGCTTATAATTGTTATTTTTTAACCAGGAATAATTAATTGTGGCTCGTAACGGAAGACTGCTTTGTTATAAGCTTAAATATCGAGTTGATTAAAGTAAACATGTGACAGATCTTAGTAAAAATATTAGATTTGCCCATACACACACAATGCTCTTGAGGGGTAAATGTTGTCATTGTTACTTTGCATCGCAGTTTTATCGAACACGTTGGTATTTGCTAGTTAAGGCAGCGATGTAAACAAAGTACAAAGCAAAAAGGAGTGTCAGAGTCACAAAACACAAGTAGTTTTATTTTTAATACACCGTACGCCACTGCGTGATTAACACGGATTGATGCACAATATGAAATAATAAATCCGATTTCGAGGCTTGTTTACTTCCGACTCTCGTTTAGTTATTTGTTTTTAACGTCGTTTGTTTTACTGAAATTCATTAATTAAATGCAAGTGTACTAAAACATTACATCGCAGTCATAGGCATCTGTCATTTTTAAACAGCCCTGACTCGGCTAACTTTTAGCTATAATTGTACGATAAAGTCTTAAATAGTCTTAATTCGATTTTAATTGGAACATTAATGGAATTCAATTATAATTAGCTGATTAGGCATTTAAATTGGAAAGAAACATTTTCAGCTGGATTATGTCGGTAGAATGTAACATGAATTATTGAAATGTCACTCTTCGATCTAGTGACAGTTTATTAAATGATACTATTCTAAGGTTAAGTTAGTTTAAGTTAGGTTAGGGAGAATAGACTTGGCATATTTTGCACCTACTTTGAGTAAAAATCTCAATTGAAATTCCGGTGCAGGTAATATTGTATTAAGAAACATGTTGGGTTAAGTAACAGAAAAGGGTTGACCACCACAATAATAACTATATAAAGGTGGCGCTGCTCCTGATATATTTTTTAATTAATTAATTGGAATAACTGAAATGCTAATTGGATCTCCATTAAGATTGCACGTAAAAACGTTTTAGGATTTTAATTGTCTTGTTGGGAGGTGCTTTAATTGAAAATTAATTATAGTTTTGTAATTTATGACACTAAACCTGTTCTAAATCATATAAATTTTTAGTGACCACCAGGTTTAATGGTGATTTAATTGAAACATTGTCTGTAGATATTTATCTCGGGTACATGTTTCGTTTTTTCCTTTATTAGTTTACCATAAAAAAAATTTAAACGAATGGAGCAAGTCCTTGCGCTAGAAAGAAGTCAAGGATTATTTTTATGAAAATAATTATTCCTAACCAAAAATCTAACACCGAAGAAAAAGCAGACAAATACAAAATACACGTGACTATATTACGCACTTCAATAAGTTGACGTTTCTAAAATCAATTTTTTTTCTTTTGTCAGAATTGAGAATGTCGTTTCGTTTTTACAATATTTTTGAATTTAAATTTGTTTTGTGACGACAGTTTAAATTGGTTTGTTTTGTCTGCTTCTATAGCTAGATATCATTTGATGTTCATTCTATTATCACTTACTTCTTTTAATATTTGTAACCAACAAGGATTCAAGGTCACAAAGAGAATAATGTAACATTTTCACTGTTTAATAAAATAATCGGGGTCCCTTTTAATTTTCTTTTAAGTATTATTTTTGTTCTACAAAGCTTTGGCCCAACTCCCTTGAATTAAATGACAGTTTTTCCAAGCAACATCGCAAATTTTTGTTTTTTCAAATTCTCATTTTTTAATGTAATATTTACATGAGAGGTCTCTCCAATATAATGTTTATTGCATCCCCAAGGGATGATATAAATGATTTTTTCGAAAACTGTCATTAAAAGTTGACTTTTACACGATGTTTATTAAGTGTCAAAACAACAATTTTTTGTCATGTGGGAGTTGCTATGGACAACGGGAGGTAAGTGACGTAACTTACGATTGTTATGATTTTTATTACTTAAACTGTCAGCAACATAACTTTCTGCAATTGTGACTGATTTCCACCCATCACGTCTCGTGTTCGCTTATACATCAACTCCTGTATTAGCCAGTAACGTTGCCGATGTTCTTCAGAATGAATGGCCTGTATATGTTTCAGGATGTTCTAGTTTCAAAAACTGTGCAATCTTATTAGGAATCATAGAGAATGTATACACCACGCAGCAGTTAAGTATAATTTACCAGTCTCGGACTAAATTTTGAGGTTATGTTAAAAAGTGACCCCTACAAAAGTTGTAAATTTTTGCATGATCTACAACTTTTGTATTGCATACTTTTTTGTTTGACGTCAACTTTCGCCAGAAATCCCAATGATACAATTTTTCATAACTTTACAACCCCCCAAATCAACCCTCCGCCGCCCCTGCTCACGCATTTATTTTTTTTAGGTTTATTATAAGCCCTTTTACCATTTCCACTTATAAAAGTTTAGGTAACAATTTTTTTTTTCTCCAAGTGTAATTTGGTTGGACTAATAAAAATTTTCCCTTTCAATTTCAGTAATTTTTGAACTGCAGGATAGTCGAAAAAATGTTTGAAACTCGATTGCGAAATTGTCTTTCATTCTCTAATGCATTTCGCATTCGCATCAAAAATAACATAACTATTTGAAGTTTGAACATCGTTATAATAAAATACTCGATTTAAAAAAAAAATGTTTAAAATTTCTGGTGGGAAAATGCGGTGTTATTATTTGATTTTTCTGTGGGGGAGAGGTGGGTGGCGAAATAAAATACAATGTGAATTTTTTCGTTTATTTTTGTGAAACAGCAATATGTGAATTTATATTATATTCATATAATAATTTTCTTAAAATTAGTATTTATAATATATAACGAATTTAAAGAAAATTGAGGCACCTGAATAGCGGCTATCACTGTAAAAAGTACACTCGTTGCGTTGTAGTGCATGTATGGAAAAAATGTAGTAAGTACAGTGTCGTAAATAGTTCGTGGGGGAAATGAAACAACAGATATGCACAATGTTTTCTTATCTTTGTTTTTTTTTTTCGTTCAAATAAACCTCTGATTTGAAACGCACTTTATTTTAGAACATATGTATATATAAAAAAATTACGTATATAGTTTCTTTAAAAAAAAGCCTCGTGTAAAAATTCAATAATTTTTCGGTAAATATAGGTAAATTTTGTCTATTTTTTTTAAGTACGTTCTAAAATGGTGCGTCTGTTTGAAGTACTATCGAGGACCCTCCCTTGACGGTTTTCTGCTTAGGTACAATTATCTAAAATTGACATGTAGCACTTTCCAAACTTATCGATAATTGACTATGTTTTAAACGCATATACGTATATTGTCTAAAAATTATAGTCTAATCATAAATAAAATTTTACAATCTAAATAAAAAAGTGAACATAACCCTCTTCTATAACGAAAAATTCATCTACACTTTGCCTCTTTTAATTTTTTTTTATTACACACTGATACGTATCCAATAGGCATAAGTAACTTAAAATAATGACGGACGCCTGCCCTCCCGCCGTCTCTTAATTCTTTTTATTAATTCAACTAAATCGGGGGGTGGGGTAGGAGAGAGAGAGAGAGAGAGAAGGGGTGGCAAGCGCCCCAACATCTAACAATACATCAAACATTTACAAATAGTACAGTAAAAAAATAATCTAAATGATGATGATGCGCCTCAAGACGGCAACAAAATGTAGACTTATGACCAGTACCGTATGACGAGAATAAAATGACCATAATCATAGTAATAATAATATAAAAATTAAAAATAATTCAACAAAGGTACGCAAAGCACCTAACCTAACACTATATACAACGTCGACGGTATTTTTTTTTTGACATTTCGCAATGCTGCTTCATAATTGTTATATTAACTCTTATTTTACACTATGTATATATATCTGGCCTTAAAATATACATTACAAATTTAAAAAATTTCTCTATAAATCGAAAAACGCAGGTTTCTCTCTTATATTTTTTTATATCTCATTTTCTTCAGGGAATTTTCAGCTGCCGACCATGCCGCTTGTGAATTCATTTACCTTAACCTTAATAATTGGCATCTATGAACTTAAATTGTAATAAAATGGCACCAGTAAAAGAGTGTGTGCGGACCCGTGTACGACAACTTAAAACCTTAACAATCCTAGCCGGGTAAGATTCGTCGGACGAGAATTACGAAATTCTTCCGATGCGTCTCTCGTTTTTTAAGTCGTCGTATGTCGAAGCACTTACAATATTTTTTGTTATATTAAAGACATAAAAAGCATTTATTTCTGTACAAACAAATATTAATGAGCATAACACGAGATCATTATAACAAGATTACACTGTCAAAGGGGTTGCACAACAGATAAACCAGCGGCGTGGAACCGCCTCTACTTTGGCCGATTCCGTGGTTGCAGGTTGGTTTTTTCCTGGAACAAAGAGAAAATTACGTCAGTTTTGTTTTTTTTTTGTGTGTAAACGCATTTATTGCATTGCGTTTTGAATCGTATATTTTGTGGACATAAAAAGACGTAATAAGCGAACTTTCTAACTCTGAGATTTTTTTGTAGAATGTGTAGGTTTTGTGGTCAGAAAACAATATGTCACACACGCAACCACCAGCGTTTTGAGATATAGTCATATACAGGGTGATTCACAACTTATCCAAAAAAAAAATTGGGAATAGATGCGGGATGAGTGAGTTTCCGAGAAAAAAAATATTGAAGTTGTAGTACTGCTCGACAACTGTAGTCTCTAGCGTCATTCATAATACGCGTGGAGAGCCACTGGCCTCAGCGACTCCGAATACTGAAATCCGATTTTACAGTCGTCGTTGCCATAGTGTTTACAATAGTTTTTCAGTAGTTAGTGTCAAAAATGGCTTGCGTGTATAGCAACCCGGAGTTGATGGATATCGTTTTAATATAACGAATACATTTGTATTATGGTGAATCATTTGTGTTAGTTCGTAGAAGCTGAGTAAGATGGACCCAAATGTGTAAACACGTCGCCGTCGGTGGACAACATTTTGAACAGTTGTAACATCGGGTATGCCAAATTATTTTGTTATTTAAGAGCACAAATTAATTTCATTAGTTAATAATATCAATAGCGACAAAATCAGTTGAATTTGCTGATATAAAATGGGTGCTGTAAAATTCTATTTATTCCTTTCCTTGCGAAATTATTTCAAGTTTTTGTCCGTTTTTATCATTTCAATTTTTTTTATTATTTTTATTTATTACATTTTAAATTTAAACAAGCCCAAATATGTCCTAAACGGCTGGTACAGCCAGTGGCGTATTTTTTTCTAGGGAAAATGAGGCGGCACCTCCAGTAGCACGCCACTGATTAAAGTCACAATTTTAATATTACATTCAATAAAAGGTCTAATTAAGTGAATACGCTGAAGTAAACTTCATTCAATTACGTCAGCGCATTATGAAGATATGGCAAAAAATACTTTTTTTTTGTAAATTTTAACACCCTGTATCTCGAATACCGAGTCTCGCAGGAAAAAGTTTATACAGCAAACTCTACTTATTTTTTGGTAATGAATTTAGTCTTACAATTTCTGTATTTAAAGTGAAATCACCCTGTATATGATTTTCGCGTTTTTTTTATCAAAAACTGCCAATATCTCAATGAAGACGCATGTTTTCGAAAAAAAGTTTCAAATAAGAGTTGCTCAAAATTAAATTTTCTACAAAATTTCTCCTATGAAAAATTTCGATTTTCCCAATAGCTTTCCCGTATTTTTTTTAAATGAAGGTCAGAGGTAAAAATTATGTTGAGCCAAAATAGTGGTCAATTCATCTTTAAATAACAAAACTGAATTAGAGAAAAGAAAATCCTTGGAAAAATCTTAGTCTCCCGAGGTTTGAATATTTATGAGCAACGTATCATTTTATAGGTTTTCTGAAGTGTACATTACGAATGTACGATTAATTATGCGCTTTTTAATATTTTCCAGAGAAATCTGTTATCTTTGGTTTTTTTTTGCGATAGCGCTGAAGCAATTTTACATAAGAAACCTAGATATGGAAGTCCATAAAAAATTGTTAAAAATAAATAAAAAAGTTGTTTTTTAATTATGAATAAATAAAAAAAAATTATTGATATATATTTTTTTTATTATAGCTTTACAGCTCCAGAAAATTTCTTACTTAGTCATCAAATTTAAATTTTTAATTTTACATTACAAATTTTTATTTTTTAATATTGAATGTATATAAAAATTCAAAGAAAACTAATATTTCTCGAAAATATTAAAAAACGCATAATTAGTTCGTAATTACGCCCTCGAAAAACTATAAAATGATATGTTTGATGCTCATAGATATTCAAACCTCGGAAAACTATATAAGATTTTCCAAGAATTTTCCTCAATTTTCTTTTCTATAATTCACTTTTGTTATTTAAAAATGAATTGACCATTATTTTGGCTCCAAAACATTAATTTTGTCGTATGTAGTTCATTAAAAAAAATACGGGAGAGTAAAAAAATTCCCTCAGTTTTTCCTTATTTTCCTGGAGTAGATGCAGCGAAATTAACAACATTAAGTTTATAACCGGAAACATCGAAAAAATCTGCCAAGGCCAACGTGCTTTTTCCAGTCCTTTTCGCATTCTAAATGTCCATAGTCCATTACTTATGAAAAGCGAAAGTGTACCGTATGAACAACAGGCCTCTATATAAGAAAATATGGGAAACGACGGTTCTAAAAAGTTATAAATTAAAATTTGTAGAAAACTATGTCCAAATTGCAATATCAAAATACAGAAATGTAACAATTTGTTTGCATTTAGGTGTGGAAAACTTTTGCTAAGCTGTTAAAATCATTTTAATGCGGGTGGATTGTTCCAAACAACAGCCACTTTATCTGATTAAAGTATTTTAGCGTATTTACCTTATTTAAATCCTATAAAGTTGCATCCTGTTTTATTAAAATTATACATGAATACTTAAAATCAGTCCATACAAACGAGAACGAATAAAAAAATTGTTGTTTTTTAAACTCTCTTCAGAAATAGCAAAAATTCTCAATATAAAAATACATCTAAATGTTTCGAATATTCCTTATACCTATACAAATGGTATTATGGGAAATAACTACTCTGCGGGCTAATGCCCTGAGCAGCGTTGAATTATACCCGCAATAGCTAGAAACAGCTAAGGTCATTAGCGGTTTAGACTTTATTAATCATTAGCTATTTTGATTTCTAGATATTACGGATGTAATTCAGTGCTGGTCGGGGCATTAGACAGCGGAGTAGTTGTTTCTCATAATATCATTCCTTAAAACTTTCATCAGTTACTGTGTCATAAATTGACATACTCTTTAATAGGACTGACTCCTAAAAAACTGTCGATGTGTTCGGGTTTTTTTGTTTAAAAAAAAAATCATCTCGTCGTTTCTTTTTAGAAACCACCATATTTCAATTTTTTTCCAGTACCTGCCAAGGGGAAATATTTAACAAACTATAATTATTTAAAAAATTTAACAGGGCCTGCAATAAAATATGCACCAAATGGGGCAATCTTTAACTTATGGATTTGGAAAAAGATCCTATTAATTTTTTCTTGTTTGCGTGTTAAATGAAGACAACCTAAATATACCGAGAAAGTAGGCCAAAATAAAAAAATACGGGCTTTACGTTTTTCATTTCGGGATATAGCAAAAAAGTTGGATCGTTAATTCTCTAATTGGGACACCCTGTACTCGTTCCTTTTAGGGAGAACGTCGCGCTTCTTAAGCTCCCGAATTCAGCCGTACCTTCGCGGGAATCCCGGCGGCGTTGATTCTCCCACCACCCCTCCCTCCCCCTACGATCCCCCGGGCCTGGCCGCTTGCCCGAGGCGCTTTCACTAGCCCCCGCCGCCCCCCGCGGCGGCGCCGCTTTCCTGGCGCCACCGGCGGACGCACCGTCCTCACTTTTTACGGCGCCCTACGCTCGACAAAGGGAAGGAAAAACTACCCATTATTGCCTACAGTTATCTTAAGGAGCCCCAATAAAAATGTCGTCCGGGAAGTAAGGCCGCCCGTTAATAACAATTGCCCCCCCATCAATTTATGTGCGGTCCGAATCGCAGTAGGCGGCGATAAGGTCCGCCGCCACCGCGATTTCCAATAACCGGCGCGGCGCGGGGCGAAAAAAAGTTTTAATGGTGCGACGGTTTATAGGTGGCGGCGGCGGCGACGGCGGAGGATCGTCGGGTTTATGGTAAGGCGATGAAAAGTTTTTTCTTTGTACGGGGGACAGGAAGAAGGGGCTATTAGGGACGCAGGATCCGCAAAAATTGACTCGATGGAATTTATTTCTGCTTTCTCAAAGCGAAGAGGGTCTTGTAGGTTGCTCTCTCTCGTACAGAGGTAGAAGTATTATCTCCGATCACGGATGTATTCATTTGCGTAGATGTGAGAACGAAGTTTTTAATGAAGAAAAATTTGTTTTTTTTTTAAAGGCTCATACCTAGCTATTTTCATGTATGACGGATAATCACTAACAAAGAAGTATACAAGGTGTTGGTAATGAATAAGTACTCAAAATTGGAGAGTATGTAAAACATGTCGAAATACGATGAAAACCTTAGTAGAGTTTTTGTCAGTGGCGGCCCCTAAGGGAGATATAGCCCCCCTTGAAGGGGTAACTCAGGAAACAGTTTTTATTTCATAACTTCAAAACGGTTTAATATTAAATCACGAAATTTTGGGGTTGTATAACTATTTATATGCTTAATAATCGGTATAATATACAAATCAAAATTTGCTACAGGAGCCTAAGAAAATGCAGGATCATGGGGCAAATTTTTTCTTTTGTACGCAATTTTTTCTACTTTCTGAACCGAAAATATGAAAATATATCATATTTTGCATAAAAAAGGTACTCTTGTTAGATTTTAATAGCATGAACCGTTTTCTAGTAAAATCCATTCATTAATTACTTGCTCAAATATTCCTATTGCAAAATAAATGTATCAAATTGTGCCACGAGAAAATTACTATTTTTATTTAATAATTATTGTTATTATAGTTGTTATGTAATTGTTACTAAATCAGGGTTTAATATCACAGTTAAGTAGATAGTTTTGTAGTAAACCATAACATAAATAATTTCGAATAATAAAATGTTTTACTCTTATTATTTTTATTTGAAATCAAAAAATACCAAAAAAATGAAACAAAATTTTTATTGTAAATGTAGTTTCACCGTAGATAAGATAATATTGCATTATGGGCGGAAACCGCACGGAGCTTATTTATCCGCGCGAATTCCTCTGTATCGAAACTAGTAGCCCTATAATAATTTAGTTTATTCTATGTTTATTGCAGTATCTAAATTAAAATTTCTTATATTGGAATATTGAGTGATATTGAATTTAATCAGTAATCGACATATACTTGACACCTCTGTTAAGTGTCATAAATAGTAATTTTTTCATGGCACAATTATTAAAATCTAACAAGAGTACCTTTTTTTATGCAAAATATGATAAATTTTCATAATTTCGCTTCAGGAAGTAGAAAAAATTTCGTACAAAAAATTTGTATATTATACCGATTATTAAGCATATAAATAGTTATACAACCCCAAAATTTCGTTTTGAAGTTATGCAATAAAAACTGTTTCTTGAGTTACCCTTTCAAGGGGCTATATCTCCCTTAGGGGCCGCCACTGACAAAAACTTTACTAAGGTTTTCATCGTATTTCGACATGTTTAACATACTCTCCAGTTTTGAGTACTTATTTCGTTAACACCTTGTATAAAATGGCTAATGCTTTACTTTATCTGATTGTAATGAGATCTAACGATCTTAGGTGTGGCAATTGTATTCACTTTCCTCAGTTTGTGTCCTAGTTAATTGTTGAAATCTATGTTGTAATTCCATAAAAAAACTGACACTTTAATCAATCTTCAAAATGAATCTTCACAAAATAAATGAAGAAATTCAGACATCACAAACGAATAAACTCTGATAAAAAGTGAACGTTATTGCGAGACGATGGACTGAATTTTAGTTTGTTGTGGTGGCCTCAACGCCTGCAAGGTGGCGTACACCAGCTACACGCCTAATCGATTACAATAATGTGCTTAGTCAAGGGCTCTCAGGACGATGATGGGAACGAAACTGATGTGCAGTCTTGCAAATCATCGCGGGAAGACGAAGGGCGGGAGGGGGGGGGGGGACATTAATCTGAATCGTACACAACAAAAGTACCAGAGACTTAATATATACGATCCCCGAGAGGGGAAACGGAATTTTTTTAATTGCCCGCGGAAGAAATAAGGAGCTTATTTCCGATGTAAAGAAATATATTTTCGTTTCGTGAGGTCTGTAAAGTTAATTGTTTACCTAGGATGGTATGAAATTGGTCTCGAGGATCTAAGTTAATTAGAGTAGGTAATAATTAATGAAATAAACAGCGTAAATACATATTTTTATATTATTTTTATAATGGAAAACTGGATATCAATAGTTTCAAAGCACCTCTTCGGCTTCCATAACTATAAATTTTTGTATTCTTTATAAAAACAATTAAAACGCATATTGTCCCTCTAAAACCTAAACTTAAAAACGAACTGAGAATACACTTCGATATTCGAATATAATGCTTTTTAAAATTACATAGTGGGTTGCGATAGCAACTTTGACATCCTGAGCAGTTAGAAGAAAGAACAAATAATGCTTTTCATCAGATTTAAGGAAGTATATCGGGTTTACTCAAATGCACAGATGTACTTGAAATTTATATAGCGTATTATCCAGTGCTCCCTCTGTGCGTCATATTTTTTTGAATTTTTTTTTTAATCTAGATTTTGAGATATTGTTGTTGAAAGTTGTTCATTTTAACATAGGTTTATATGGCTAAGATGGACGGTGTGGCTCTTTTTTTGCCCATAACTGAAAAAAAATTGTGAAATAAAACTTTTCCATAGATAGTACACAGTATTATCTTATTTTTGATGTAAAACTAATGTAAGTTTTGGACATAGTACAGCTGTATTAATTAGAAACAGAAAACAATAATTGCATTTCTGTCTGATTTGAGGATGAATGTGGCAACGTCGCAATCAGTTGACAGTAAGGAGGGAATACATTTGAAAGACTCGATAAAAACGAAATTGATTTCAAACATATAGATTTTTCCTAAATTCCATGTACATTGTTATTAATATATTTATTGGAATAAAAAATACAGTTGATAAATCCTTTTAATGTATTTAACGGTTTATAAAAACATCGTAATCATTACTCAGCAATATTTAGGGTTACATAAAGTTTTCTTTACTTGATTAATATAATTAGTAATACTTGAGATAAAAGCATTTGTACGGAATAACAAAGGAACATAAATATTTCTCAGCAAACTTTATATCTAAAAAATCAGTTATAGTTGCAAAACTTTTGCAATATTACTAAAATAGAGATGAAAAACACGAACAGTTAGTAATAATGTAATTTCTATCACAGAACCTTCAAAATTGCATCCAACATTTTCTTTGACTTGGACGAGAGATGGGCGCGAGTGTCATTTCATTTCTTTAGAACTAAATTAACATAATTCTCGTTGTTTTACCAGTTCACATGATTTACGGATTTTAACTAAAGGATACAAATCTTCGCAAGGATAATACGATATATTTGTTATATATAATAATTATATTATACGTAGTTTACACACTATACATTTTTGAACGCGTACGCATCTTTACCCGAATATGACGCGAAATATCTCCGATGTCCGAGGTCTGTAGGTTCGCAGTGTGTACAACTGCTAGTCAATTATTAGCGCTGTTGCCACATCTACATAGTATTTATGCGTTCATTAAATATAATTTAAAACTACTTAAATATGATATTTTTATGTTGTTAATTAGTCAATATGTATGCTATGTGCATATGAGTAGATTTATTTGCTATATAGATAATGTTTATCGCAAATAATTTCAAAAGAATTTAATTTTTTAAGAAAAGCACACCTGCCCTCCTCATTTCCCTCGGACCCCGATATACCTCCTTAAGCAACAATCAATTTCGAACAGATTACATTTTCGCTACTAAAAATATGCCGGGCCTGTGTTCGTGGAAATGGAGGTATTTTTGAGCATTTACTCAAATTAAATCAATAAAATGATGATTAATGTTATTAATTTCTTTATTCGAATAAATAACCGAATGATTGGTGCTTGTTATGTCATTTCAGTAAAAGTGTTTTCAGTTGATTTTTTAAATTTTACTCGAAAATCTGACTTTTTCCGGAAAACACAAGCGAGTAGTAATTTGTAGAAAATTAAAAGACGAATCCGAAAATATCATGATTGTTACCGTAAAGCAGTAGAGTACTATTTTATTTAGAAAAATATGCCACCGATACCCTGTAACTCCGCCACTGGAGCATGTAAATTTTAGGAAAAGCCCTCAGATTTTGGACAATGTATACATAAATACATATGCCCAATTTCAAATTATTTCGCTTACTTGTTTTTAAATTATTTAAAAAATATTTTTTGAAGTTTAACACCCTGTATTTTTTTAACGAGGCGTCCTAGATAAAAACTTTATAGGAAAGACCCCTTAAAATTCGCCAAGGAATATGAGGGGTCTCATTTTTTGTCACCATTTGTGAATCGATGTATAGTGTAGCATAGTTTTTGGTCCTTCGAGCCGGATAACCGCAATTCTCCATTTTCGCGGAATGGGGGTGACCAAACCTGGCGTCCTGAAGCCGCCCCTGACCAGCCGTGACGTCCGACGAAAGTTTCCAGTCGCAAGACAGCGCCTTTCCTGGCAAACCGCGCGGCCTCCTCCCGCCCGATTGATTATTGAAAAGTCCTTCCTCTCGGAGGATTATGAATGATGACCGATCGCGAGGCGGCACGTCACCCGCGCCATATATCTCAATCTACGCGCACATCTCTATATATCAATTTATCCGTCCGTTTTATGTTTACGCATTAATCTCCGTGAGTGCACCCCGAACCACCACCAGAACGAGCGCGCCCCGCAAACTTTCTCGATTATTTCCCGACCGTTCGATAACGGCCATTATGTAAATGCGTTATGGGTATGTGTGGCGGGGATGTCACTTAAAAATTTTTACGGCCCGCGGATTTCGCCCCGACCGCTCGTAAAGATGAATTGGACGGATATTTTTGGAACCCGCGTAAAGACAAGTCTATCCAACTCAACCATCGAAAGTGTCCGCTCCCCAAGAAGCAACAATCCGAGTTGATAGGTGGGATCAAACGTCGACTCTGATGTCTTGCAGTTTTATAACCAGAACAGAAGTCTCTGGTCAATATGTACACGACCAGATTTAAGTATTAGCTGGCTACCATTTGTACTGCCCAACAGATTAACGGGAGTAGTACACTTGAATATTCTTACAGGATTTTATGGACTTTTTATATGTTCTATACTTACGAGTTGTAACCCGAGCGTTTTGTCTCTTTATATAGCACCGGAGTAATTTCTCAAACGTATTACAATAAATATCACGTCAGCAGTAATTCAGAGTAATGGCCGTGGTCATCCGATTGGAAGGACGACGATAAATGACGAACGGTTTCGGATTCTAACGACATCTTTCGGGAATTTATACGGGCACAGCCAACTATTGTAATTGATGGCATTATTCCGTTGCGTCGATATCATCAGTGCATTCCTTTGATTGGGAGCATCTCGTTACTGTGCAGGCGCTTGTTAGGGGGTTCGGGTCTTCCGTTGACTCGCGCGTAACAACTTTGAGTATAAAATAAATAAAATATCGAATATCGTACGTGTTGCAGCAAATTGGAAGCGCAGTTTTAAGATATTACGCTTTGCTGATGAGTCGTTATGATCCCGAAACGTACTTATTTCTTCGTGAATTGTATATATCGATTACATAAAATTTGGGGGCTCGCGCGAGCGACGAATTATATTTTTTATCCTCAATTTAAAACTTCCCCAACAGGAGCCGACTCGAGGGACACGGGAGAGCCCGACGTCGTCGCCTAATGGGACCCGAAAAGTCGAAATTAACGTCGCGAACTTTTCAGTTTTATTAAAACACGCCTGATTATGCTTAATAACGCCAAATTGGCCAACTTAACTTTTAAATCTGGCTCTTTCTCCCCGAAGAGCGCCCGATTTTGTACGCCTTGCGGGATCCGTAATCGCGTTAGCATTCGCGAAGAGCCCACGTTAACTCAATTTGCAGTTGAGGTGGCTAATAGGAATATATTTGTACAAAAGACATCTGCAATTAGAGCGAGGAATGTTCTGTGACAGATTAGGTATTCGTTTACTGTCAAAATTTAAACTTTTCATCGCGCCTGTCAGTCCCACACGTCACTTGTTTGCTTCCTTGATTAGGAGAAGGTCTTAAAAATAATGGAAACGGTGATGAAATAGTGAAGAAATTAATTTTCTAATTGAGTTTTGAGATATAAGAAACGTTCCAACTGCGTGGTCTTTGACAAGAGTTGTGTCTTTTTCTTTTTACGCATAATTATTGACAAAAGAAGACAATTTCCGGACTCGTTGTAATCATAGACAACTGCAGACGTTTGCAGACAAGTTAAATCACGTTCTTTCACGTAGATCTATTTATTTCCGTTCCTGATCTGGTTAATCTGCGGCTCACTCCGACCCACGCTAATCAAACAGGGAGGGCGAGAGGCCCTTTTTGCATGGCTATCGCCTCGGCCGCCGCCGGACAGAAGCAACAAGTTTCAGTTGTGCAGCCAGAGTTATTTTGTTGTATCCTCATTGTTTGTATTGCTTAAGAACCATCTGGTGCAGGGGGCCATACGGCTCGGCCAACTACTTGTTACACATTTCTCGGTGTTCAAACTGTAAACATCCAACCCGGACTTCCGGAATTTATTTATGGCCGTTTATGTCGGGCGGTTGCACTCCGGAAAATATGGCGTACACTGAGAGAACGGGCGCTACTCTTATTAACGGCGTTCGCGGTCGAATGCAGCTACTTTGGGAATCCCGATATGCACGCGCCGAGGGAAGAATATATTTTTGATGTCACTGTAAAGATGATGTGCTAAAAGTAACACGCTAAAACTTAGACATACGCACAACATTTTCCGTGGGCGTAAATCAATTCCAAGACAGACATTAAGCGTTCGGAGATTAGTTCCACGTTTTTTTTTCTGCTTGAAAAAATATCTAGTTTTATTATTAGAAGTGCCAATCGTAAAACGCCAGTCGTAAAATATTTACGAGGGAGACCTTCGGCTGATAATGTGCAGCGATTTTTCTGTTAACGCTAAAAATTGATTTATTACGACTTCCTGTATAATAAACACGAGTTTTTTTTAAAGTCCATGTTTTAATTAACTTGAAAAGGGACGTTCTGGACAGATTAGTTTGTGCGTTAATGGCACTGACATATCAGTTACTCATATTCGTACCGTTCCATAACCAAAAGTAACTAAAACGGTTATTTTTTTTATCGTCATATCAGATGTACTTCAAATATGAAAAATATTCTGCTTTGCGCCTCAAATTTCCTAAAAAATTGTAGATTGTAGAGTTAGAAATTGCATGGATTCAGGTAAGGGATGTGAACAGCCTTTTTCTCCCATCCATGGCACTAAAATGAAACCACTTTCAATTGATTTGTCAATCAAGTATCTTTCGCGACATTTGCTAAACTTGCTCCTCCCGCTTGTTAACAGAGCCCGCTGAGATTGTATCCAGGTCTGTATGAATCCATAAAACGTAGGCTTCGTCCTATAAATAAAGAATCCCCATAAAAAGCGGGCGCACCATTCAACGGAGTAATAAAATTCTCGCCACAAAAGACTGTATTTCATATCGGATGCAAGGAATAAAATCGATTATCGGGAACAGTAGTTAGCCCTCCCCCCTCCCCCCATCCCCGCATTTACATGTCTAGACCGTGGAAGAGTTACAATCGGAGTGACATTTTATCATTCCATCATAGGCCTCGTTCGAGAAAGTGACAGGTCGGATCCTGAGTCACCCGTTTATTGTAATATTTTATTTATAATTATAATAATACGAGAGAAAATGAACGAGTAAAAATATATTTTATTTGAACCTCTGCAAAATCTTACTCGACAGGTATCTGGCTCTGCTTCTACTACTAAAAAATAAATTGATGAGTCACTATAGATTTCAGATGAAGACATTTTATGACACTACTTTTTGAGGTTAGGTTTTTTATATTGTATGTCTTGCATTAAAGTACAATTTCGCGCAAAAAATGCATTATTTCTAAGAGAAACACAACAACCTCTTCAGTATAGAGTTTAATCAACTCAAGCTTGGTTCCTCCACCTGCTTCTAACCTCACAAGACTAATTTAAATCACCGAAATTACCGGCTTTTGGCTCATCGAACGTGAGCCCTTACAATCCAAGGTGGGAACGAGTACTGAGTACATTCACATAATAATTTTTTATGGGGGTAAACGCTACCAGTATTTACGTTTCCACCGAAAATCGGGCTTGTATCTGCTTGAGAGCGTCTCCGTCCAGCGACAATCTCGACGCGCGATGATGAATACCGCAGCCTCGAAGTCTCACACCGATTTGTTTAATGCATATCTAACCGAGATTAATGTGGCGAGGGTGGCGCTTCCGCGCGAAAATCCGTGCCGGTCTTCGGCCATAACTTACGCCGCATAGAACAGGCGCGCGGCATTCGAATCAATCACCGGCGCGAATCCGACGGGGTCGCCGCGCAATTTTCGACAGGGGGCGAAAAATACATTACCGTATTAATTGGAGTGTCGGAAATCAGTAATTCAGTCTGTCACAGAGCAATCAGGAACTATTGCTAGCCATCTGCATACTGATGCTAATTAGTGTATCGCAAATACATCGAAAAAATCAGGAGTGTAAATTGAACATATCAGCGGCCCTAAAATGCCTCCCTGAGGAACACCGCGCCCAAACACACATTTCAGTACCTCGTGTGCATACTAAGCTTCGTTAATTTTTTTTCCTTTACGTCACATAAATATAAATACCGCCCCTATAAAATTATGCCGGTCCAAAAATTCACCAAAAATAAAAAAAAACAGCGATTAGATACTGCAGAGAAATACTGCGCTTGAAAAAATGGCGACCTAAACTATTTTGAAGAGATTTTATGAACTGTTGAGGCGACTTTTACAATAGCTGGCATTTATAACAGAAAAATACTCATACCTGAGCAAATGAAAATCCTCACTGTAATAGGGACATAGGATTTAATGTTTATAAAATCATTAGCCCACTATTTTATGAAGGTACTTTGACTGGGGAAAGATACTTGTATTTTCTTGAAAATCAAATAGAAAACAAATTGGAAGACCTGCCGCTGATCAACTATACCAATTTAATTTGTCACCAAGACGCATAGAACCAGAGCAGTACGAAATTATTTAAATAATAGGTTTGATTAAATTTGTGGATTGGTAATGGAGGAAATATTCAATGGCCTTCAAATAGCCCATATCTTACACCCTTGGACGGTTTTCTGTGGGCTTGCTTAAAAAACGAAGTTTATAAAAAAACTAGTGTAAACTTAGATGAACTAAGACATAGAGTTGATCAATGTATCCAAAATTTAAGTGAATTTAATTCCCATTTCATACTAAATGCAGTTCTGAAAAAATTAATGAGGATTATACGAAGTGCATCAATAATAATGGCGGTCACATTGAGCTTCTGTGACCATTTGTGTTTTAGTTGGTTTTTATTAATTTGGTATTAAAATTCTGTTAAAAGTTAAGACTTGGTAAAGTTAAGAATGATTTTTATTATTATCATAAAATAAACGGATAACAAATTTTTCGTTTTCACTAAACATTATTTCTTTGTTAAAATAGTTTGTTATAGGAAATAAATTAATGATGATAAATAAACTTCTGTCAAAGTCCTTTGTTTGTTCCGCGTGCCTCGTTCGTAGCCACTGCGATCCGTCAGACATAAAGAGTGACCGCAAAAAACCTTTTCGCCCGTTTGTTCACAATTTGCAGAGAATTAAAAAAAATACATAAAAATATGTTTTTTGTTGCAAATTACTTGTCGTAAAAAAACTGAGCATAACTTTTAGTATTTTGAAAATTTTAAAAATCACTCTTAGGGGTTGAAAAAATGCCAAAAATGAAGAATTTGAATATTACCATTTGATATAAAAACTATTAGCATGTGAATTATCTTAATATATTTTTTTTTTGGAATTTTTACAATTATTTCTGATATTCTCTATTTTTGGAAAAGATTCCACCCCCTGAGCGCGCTTAAGGGTGGATTTTCTAATTCAACATGCTTATTTCAGTCATGAGAATAAATCTTTGTTTGTATCAAGAATCATTAGATAGAAAAATTCACATGCTAATAGTTTTTATATTTATTGGTAATATTAAATTCTTCATTTTGGGTGTCTTTTCAACCCCTAAATAGGGGTGATTTTTGAAAAATTTCAAAAAACTAAAAGCTATGCACATCTTAATTTTTTACGACAAGTAATTTGAGACCAAATACATATTTTTATCTATTTTCTTTAGTTCTCTGCGAATTGTGAAAAAACGGGCGATTTTTGCGGTCACTTTTTCCCTCCTGTTTTTTCAAAAATTGTTTTAAACTAAATATGTCGAAAAGTGCTGAAGTCCAGTAACATATTATATATTTTTGAAAAGAGAAAAATTTAATGAAACTAAGTATGCACTAATAGGGTGTTCCATTAAAAAAAATGTCTTTAATTTAGTGATTTCCATTATTCAATTGATTTTTCTAATACTGTATTATAAGAATTCATAAATAAAGCTAAAACTTTTGTATTAAAACCTTTTTTGTAATTTCAATAATAAACTCACAATAAGTTGTCAGATTATAGTGACTAGTACCCTGTACAATTCATCGATGACATTTATAATTAATAGTTTAGTTCGAATAAAATTTCAAAAGTTCATTTTTCTATTGTAGTACTGGTACTATAATGAGTCTCATTATAGTTTTAATACTATACGGAATAGCTTTAGCTTGATGTACTAGTCTTTGGTTAGACACCTCGCTTCCCATATGAGGTTAAGTAGCTTCTCTTTCAACGCACGCTTGATATCCCATTTTATCATAACGTTTCTGGTGCCCCTCGTAACCCGTCGCTCCTCCGCCTCCGGCTAGGAGCCAGGGGGCCGGCGCGACTGTCAAATTTCAATAATAATTCCGCCGCACGCGTGTTACTTTAATAATGTCGCCGCCGCCGCCGCCGCCACACACTTTACTGCTCAATTATGCGGCTCCCCGGGTACTTGTCAAGTCGTCAGGAGGGCCGAAATTGTCAGCTCTTTAAATTTTATATTCAATTTCCTCAGATAGGAATTTGATTACCGTCCGTCTAGGACGAAGTCACAACCTCGAAAAGTTTCTCTGACAAGAGCACGGAAAAATTAATTTGTGCGGCTTATCGAGTTGGGAGAAGTTCGGGATGTACCGGGGGGATAATTTAGACGGAGGGTAGGAAGGGCGGGGAGCGGTGACGACGCCGGCCGGAAGGAAATCCCTGTTTTATTGGAAAAAAGTTTTAAAGTCTAAAATATCGTCCTTGATAGGTTAAAATTCTGTAATAGTTACGTAAAACGATGTTGAAATGGAAACAAAAAATTGAGGAAAATAATTACGTAATTTTTTAGGAGTAATAGTACGTGCTTTCCTGAATACAAATCTGAAAATCTTTTTTTTAATCAAATAAATAGTCGAGTTGTAGTTAATTTTTTAAAATGCACGCGAAATGCTGCAAGACTCAGGTATTACATACATGATTGTAGGCAACCTACAGTGTATATGAAGGGAGATAGTACGGGCCAACGGTGACGAAGCAAAAGGAGTCAGTTGTTCCGCATCTGGAGACGGTAAGCTCTAACTGTGAATTTGAATGTTTTTCATGAAACACTGTTTTCAGTGTAGCAGAATAATTTGCGCTGCGCCCTTCGTAATTACCAATTATTATAAAATCAACAAACAATTTCTCTCGACGCGGACGGCTTTGTCGGGCGTACGAAGTAATTACGAAGTTTTATTCGGGAATGAATCTAATCAATCTGACTGGGTCTCGGAGGAGTCGTGTTTAATTCATAAAGTCGATCGGCCTGACTGATCAGTTTTCGTTCGGGGGGTAGTCTAGTGTGAAACCGAAAATTAACATGTTTACGCTCTCGGCCTCGCCTCGTCTTGTCCGGCCGTGGAACCCTGGAACAATTATATCGGAGTTGCGTGCGGAGGACTTGAATGAACTCAACTTGAACCTTGATCGTTTACGACTGTTTACCTTCCAACCAGCCGAGCGATTTTAGATTACGCAATAGTGGGTCAGAAATAAGTCCTACCGAAATAAAGCTATGATTTCTATTTACTTAAGTTTTGCACTAACGATGTTGTGGGAAACGACTACTCTGCGGACTAAAGCTCCGGTCAGCAACGAATGGGACGTCACGTGCCCAGGTGTACTAACACACGGCTCCTCAGCCACGGCATGCTGTAATATTTTCAAATAAATAATTGTGTCCTCGTACAATTGAAATAAATTAGAAGTAGTGTGTGAGAATGGACGGAAAGCTACAATTTTCCAGCAAACAAATGTCAGCGTTACCTGAATTTTTTCGTTAATGCACCCAGGACGGCGCGGTGACCGCCGCAGAATAGGATGGTGGGGCGCTGGTCTGGCTGTTGGAGATGTCGGAGCGCGCCTCGGCCGGAGGCATGCCCTCCTGCTGCTGGTTGGGGAAGTTGAAGTCGAGGCTGCCGTCCATCTTCAGCTCGTGCTTGATCACCTCGTCGACGTTGCACTCGAAGCCGCCCTGCAGCGACTCCACGCTGATGTCGTCCAGCATGGAGCTGTTGTTGAGCGCGCCCAAGATCTGGCCCATCAGCGTGCGCTGGGTTGGGGGTTGGGGTGTCAGCGGTGGACTACTCGACGAGGGCCTGGGCATCCTGTTGATCATGAATTGACTAGTGAGGGGGTCGGGGGATGGTTCCGAGTGCGGGTACGAAGGGGACATGCCAGCTGGCGACATACTCTGCAAGAAAACCAAGGTTAGGTGCTCGTAGATCTGATTGTCTAAATTACAAAGCCTCAACGCTGCGCGCGTGACGTCATTTCAGTGGTGATACATGTCACTCTAGTTTCTGAAGGCAAATTTATATATATTTTTAAAGAAACTAGGATTACCCCAATTCATAGAGGTAGAAGTGAAAGGGATATAAGAAATTATCGGCCAATTTCTTTGCTGTTGATACCAGGTAATTTTTTTGTACAGAAAATGACGACAATCTCCTAACGTGGACGAAATATGTCCAATAAGTCATAAAGTAACGGATTTTGCCTCAAATTTCAAAATCATGTCAGGTATACCACAAGGGTCTTATTCGGGCCCTCTACTTTTTTCCATATTTATCAATGATATTAGCACCTACTTTTCTTATTCAAATTTTATCTTATAGGCTGATGACTTGAAGGTTTTTGAATCTATAATTGTTATTATAATATTTCTAATATAATAATCCTTGACAGATTGTCCTTAACTATAAATAACTGGAGATTTATTAAATTTACGGTATAACTTTAATTATACATACATTAATGAAAGATTTGGAAATTGTCATTCCCAAAAAAAACAAATACTTTTTTTTCGTGACTTGTAAAAATATGTTAGTATATTATGTTTTAAGAGCCCCCTCAAAAAATCAGCTCAAAAACAATTTTTTACAGGTCGCTCAAGATTTTTAAAAATTTCCAAAATGGTCAAAAATTGATTTTTTTTTCATTCTTTTTCTCGTTATTTTATAAGTTGAAAAAAATCTCGATTCTGAAAATTTCAAATCGATATTTTAATTTCTAAAGGTCACTCATAATTATTTTAACTTTCAAACTAGTGTACCTATGTTTTCGAGCGACCTCTAAAAAATAAATATCAACGAATTAATATTTTTTTTTATTGAATTTGATTAACAAAAGGATAGAAATAAATCACGATACACTTATATTTAAAAAAAATAAAAATTATAAATATTTGATACTCACAGTGTGGTAGTAAATTCCTCGAGAAATTTGTGTCTCGTGATTTATTTCTATTCTTTTGTTAATCAAATTCAATAAAAAAATTT